>NW_028239158.1:0-224201 GCF_036417535.1 Chlamydotis macqueenii
TGCTAGGGGCTGGGGTTTTGGGCCAGGGTTAGGGCTAGGGGCCAGGGTTTTGGGCCAGGGTTAGGGCTAGGGGCCAGGGTTAGGGTTAGGGGCCAGGGTTAGGGCTTGGGGCCAGGGTTTTGGGCCAGGGTTATGGCTAGGGGCCAGGGTTAGGGCTAGGGGCCAGGGTTTTGGGCCACGGTTAGGGCTAGGGGCCAGGGTTTTGGGCCAGGGTTAGGGCTAGGGGCCAGGGTTTTGGGCCAGGGTTAGGGCTTGGGGCCAGGGTTTTGGGCCATGGTTAGGGCTAGGGGCCGGGATTTTGGGCCAGGGTTAGGGCTAGGTGCCGGGGTTTTGGGCCAGGGTTAGGGCTAGGGGCCAGGGTTTTGGGCCAGGGTTAGGGCTAGGGCTCGGGTTTTGGGCCAGGGTTAGGGCTAGGAGTCGTGGTTTTGGGCCAGGGATAGGGCTAGGGACCGGGGTTTTGGCCAGGGTTAGGGCTAGGGGCCAGGGTTTTGGGCCAGGGTTAGGGCTAGGGGCCAGGGTTAGGGCTAGGGGCCACGGTTAGGTCTAGGGGCCGGGGTTTTCGGCCATGGTTAGGGCTAGGGGTCAGGGTTAGGGCTAGGGGCCGGGTTTTGGGCCAGGGTTTGGGCTAGGTGCCGGGGTCTTGGGTCAGGGTTAGGGCTAGGGGTCGGGGTTTTGGGCCAGGGTTAGGGCTAGTGGCCAGGGTTGTGCGCCAGGGTTAGGGCTAGGGGCTGGGGTTTTGGGACAGGGTTAGGGCTAGGGGCTGGGTTTTTCGGCCAGGGTTAGCGCTAGGGGTTGGGGTTTTTGGCTAGGGGCCAGGGTTAGGGCTAGGGGCCGTGGTTGTGGGCCAGGGTTAGGGCTAGGGGCTGGGGTTTTTGGCCAGCCTTAGTGCTAGGGGCCGGGGTTTTGGGCCAGGGTTAGGGCTAGGGGCGAGGGATAGGGCTAGGGGCCAGAGTTTTGGGCCAGGGTTAGGGCTAGGAGCTAGGGTTAGGGCTAGGGGCCAGTGTTTTGGGCCAGGGTTAGGGCTAGGGGCCAGGGTTAGGGCTAGGGGCCAGGGTTTTGGGCTAGGGTTAGGGCTACGGGCCAGGGTTTTGTGCCAGGGTTAGTGCTAGGGGCCAGGGTTTTGGGCCAGTGTTAGGGCTAGGGGACAGGGTTTTGGCCAGGTTTAGGGCTATGGGCCAGGGTTAGGGCTAGAGGCCAGGGTTAGGGCTAGGGGACAGGGTTTTGGACCAGGGTTAGGGCTAGGGGTCAGGGTTAGTGCAAGGTGCCGGAGTCTTGGGTCAGGGTTAGGGCTAGGGGTCGGGGTTTTGGGCCAGGTTTAAGGTTAGGGGCCAGGGTTAGAGCTAGGGGCCAGGGTTTTGGGCCAGGTTTAGGGCTAGTGGCCAGGGTTGTGCGCCAGGGTTAGGGCTAGGGGCCAGGGTTTTGGGCTAGGGTTAGGGCTAGGAGCCAGGGTTAGGGCTAGGGGCCGGGGTTTTGGGCCAGGGCTAGGGCCTGGGGCCTGGCTTTTGTGCCAGGTCTAGTGCTAGGGGCCAGGGTTTTGGGCCAGGTTTAGGGCTAGGGGCCAGGGTTTTGGGCCAGGTTTAGGGCTATGGGCCAGGGTCAGGGCTAGAGGCCAGGGTTAGGGCTAGGGGACAGGGTTTTGGACCAGGGTTATGGCTAGGGGCCAGGGTTAGGGCTAGGGGCCAGGGTTAGTGCTTGGGGCCAGGGTTTTGGGCCAGGGTTATGGCTAGGGGCCAGGGTTAGGGCTAGGGGCCAGGGTTTTGGGCCACGGTTAGGGCTAGGGGCCCGGGTTTTGGGCCAGGGTTAGGGCTAGGGGCCAGGGTTTTGGGCCAGGGTTAGGGCTAGGGGCTCGGGTTTTGGGCCAGGGTTAGGGCTAGGGGCCGGGATTTTGGGCCAGGGTTAGGGCTAGGGGCCAGGGTTTTGGGCCAGGGTTAGGGCTAGGGGCCAGGGTTTTGGGCCAGGGTTAGGGCTAGGGGCTCGGGTTTTGGGCCAGGGTTAGGGCTAGGAAGTCGTGGTTTTGGGCCAGGGTTAGGGCTAGGGGCCAGGGTTAGGGCTAGGGGCCGTGGTTTTGGGCCAGGGCTAGGGCTAGGGACCGGGTTGTGGGCCAGGGTTAGGGCTACGGGCCAGGGTTTTCGGCCAGGGTTAGGGCTATGGGACAGGGTTACGTCTAGGGGCCAGGGTTAGGGCTAGGGGCCGTGGTTTTGGGCCAGGGATAGGGCTAGGGGCTGGGGTTTTGGGCCAGGGTTAGGGCTAGGGGCCAGGGTTTTGGGCCAGGGTTAGGGCTAGGGGCCAGGGTTAGGGTTAGGGGCCAGGGTTAGGGCTTGGGGCCAGGGTTTTGGGCCAGGGTTATGGCTAGGGGCCAGGGTTAGGGCTAGGGGCCAGGGTTTTGGGCCACGGTTAGGGCTAGGGGCCCGGGTTTTGGGCCAGGGTTAGGGCTAGGGGCCAGGGTTTTGGGCCAGGGTTAGGGCTTGGGGCCAGGGTTTTGGGCCATGGTTAGGGCTAGGGGCCGGGATTTTGGGCCAGGGTTAGGGCTAGGTGCCGGGGTTTTGGGCCAGGGTTAGGGCTAGGGGCCAGGGTTTTGGGCCAGGGTTAGGGCTAGGGGCTCGGGTTTTGGGCCAGGGTTAGGGCTAGGAGTCGTGGTTTTGGGCCAGGGTTAGGGCTAGGGGCCGCGGTTTAGGGCCAGGGTTAGGGCTAGTGGGGAGGGATAGGGCTAGGGGCCAGAGTTTTGGGCCATGGTTAGGGCTAGGGGCTAGGGTTAGGGCTAGGGGCCAGTGTTTTGGGCCAGGGTTAGGGCTAGGGGCCAGGGTTAGGGCTAGGGCCAGGGTTTTGGGCTAGGGTTAGGGCTAGGGGCCAGGGTTTTCGGCCAGGGTTGAGGCTAGGGGCTAGGGTTAGGTCTAGGGGCCAGGGTTTTGGGCCATGGTTAGGGCTAGGGGCCGCGGTTTTGGCCAGGGTTAGGGCTAGGGGTCGGGGTTTTGGCCAGGGTTAGGGCTAGGGGCTGGGGTTTTGGGCCAGGTTTAGGGCTAGGGGCTGGGGTTGTGGGCCAGGGTTAGGGCTAGGAGCCAGGGTTAGGGCTAGGGGCCAGGGTTAGGGCTAGGGGCCGGGGTTTTGGCCAGGGTTAGGGCTAGGGGTCGGGGTTTTGGCCAGGGTTAGGGCTAGGGGCCGGGGTTTTGGGCCTGGGTTAGGGCTAGGGGCCAGGGTTTTGGGCCAGGGTTAGGGTAGGGGCCAGGGTTTTGGGCCAGGGTTAGGGCTAGGGGCCAGGGTTTTGGGCCAGGGTTAGGGCTATGGGACAGGGTTAGGTCTAGGGGCCAGGGTTAGGGCTAGGGGCCGTGGTTTTGGGCCAAGGATAGGGCTAGGGACCGGGGTTTTGGGCCAGGGTTAGGGCTAGGGGCCAGGGTTTTGGTCCAGGGTTAGGGCTAGGGGCCAGGGTTAGGGCTAGGGGCCACGGTTAGGTCTAGGGGCCGGGGTTTTCGGCCATGGTTAGGGCTAGGGGTCAGGGTTAGGGCTAGGGGCCGGGGTTTTGGGCCAGGGTTTGGGCTAGGTGCCGGGGTCTTGGGTCAGGGTTAGGGCTAGGGGTCGGGGTTTTGGGCCAGGGTTAGGGCTAGTGGCCAGGGTTGTGCGCCAGGGTTAGGGCTAGGGGCTGGGGTTTTGGGACAGGGTTAGGGCTAGGGGCTGGGTTTTTCGGCCAGGGTTAGCGCTAGGGGTTGGGGTTTTTGGCTAGGGGCCAGGGTTAGGGCTAGGGGCCGTGGTTGTGGGCCAGGGTTAGGGCTAGGGGCTGGGGTTTTTGGCCAGCCTTAGTGCTAGGGGCCGGGGTTTTGGGCCAGGGTTAGGGCTAGGGGCGAGGGATAGGGCTAGGGGCCAGAGTTTTGGGCCAGGGTTAGGGCTAGGAGCTAGGGTTAGGGCTAGGGGCCAGTGTTTTGGGCCAGGGTTAGGGCTAGGGGCCAGGGTTAGGGCTAGGGGACAGGGTTTTGGGCTAGGGTTAGGGCTACGGGCCAGGGTTTTGTGCCAGGGTTAGTGCTAGGGGCCAGGGTTTTTGGCCAGTGTTAGGGCTAGGGGACAGGGTTTTGGGCCAGGTTTAGGGCTATGGGCCAGGGTTAGGGCTAGAGGCCAGGGTTAGGGCTAGGGGACAGGGTTTTGGACCAGGGTTAGGGCTAGGGGTCAGGGTTAGTGCAAGGTGCCGGAGTCTTGGGTCAGGGTTAGGGCTAGGGGTCGGGGTTTTGGGCCAGGTTTAAGGTTAGGGGCCAGGGTTAGAGCTAGGGGCCAGGGTTTTGGGCCAGGTTTAGGGCTAGTGGACAGGGTTGTGCGCCAGGGTTAGGGCTAGGGGCCAGGGTTTTGGGCCAGGGTTAGGGCTAGGGGCCAGGGTTAGGGCTAGGGGCCGGGGTTTTGGGCCAGGGCTAGGGCCTGGGGCCTGGCTTTTGTGCCAGGGTTAGTGCTAGGGGCCAGGGTTTTGGGCCAGGGTTAGGGCTAGGGGCCAGGGTTTTGGGCCAGGTTTAGGGCTATGGGCCAGGGTCAGGGCTAGAGGCCAGGGTTAGGGCTAGGGGACAGGGTTTTGGACCAGGGTTAGGGCTAGGGGCCAGGGTTAGGGCTAGGGGCCAGGGTTTTGGGCCACGGTTAGGGCTAGGGGCCCGGGTTTTGGGCCAGGGTTAGGGCTAGGGGCCAGGGTTTTGGGCCAGGGTTAGGGCTAGGGGCTCGGGTTTTGGGCCAGGGTTAGGGCTAGGGGCCGGGATTTTGGGCCAGGGTTAGGGCTAGGTGCCGGGGTTTTGGGCCAGGGTTAGGGCTAGGGGCCAGGGTTTTGGGCCAGGGTTAGGGCTAGGGGCTCGGGTTTTGGGCCAGGTTTAGGGCTAGGAGTCGTGGTGTTGGGCCAGGGTTAGGGCTAGGGGCCAGGGTTAGGTCTAGGCGCCGTGGTTTTGGGCCAGGGCTAGGGCTAGGGACCGGGGTTGTGGGCCAGGGTTAGGGCTACGGGCCAGGGTTTTCGGCCAGGGTTAGGGCTATGGGACAGGGTTACGTCTAGGGGCCAGGGTTAGGGCTAGGGGCCGTGGTTTTGGGCCAGGGATAGGGCTAGGGGCTGGGGTTTTGGGCCAGGGTTAGGGCTAGGGGCCAGGGTTAGGGCTAGGGGCCAGGGTTAGGGCTAGGGGCCAGGGTTTTGGGCTAGGGTTAGGGCTACGGGCCAGTGTTAGGGCTAGGGGCCGGGGTTTTGGGCCAGGGCTAGGGCCTGGGGCCTGGCTTTTGTGCCAGGGTTAGTGCTAGGGGCCAGGGTTTTGGGGCAGGGTTAGGGCTAGGGGACAGTGTTTTGGGCCAGGTTTAGGGCTATTGGCCAGGGTTAGGGCTAGAGGCCAGGGTTAGGGCTAGGGGACAGGGTTTTCGACCAGGGTTAGGGCTAGGGGCCAGGGTTAGGGCTAGGGGCCAGTGTTTTGGGCCACGGTTAGGGCTAGGGGCCCGGGTTTTGGGCCAGGGTTAGGGCTAGGGGCCAGGGTTTTGGGCCAGGGTTAGGGCTAGGGGCCAGGGTTTTGGGCCAGGGTTAGGGCTAGGGGCCAGGGTTTTGGGCCAGGTTTAGGGCTAGGGGCCCGGGTTTTGGGTCAGGGTTAGGGCTAGGGGTCGGGGTTTTGGGCCAGGGTTAGGGCTAGTGGCCAGGGTTGTGCGCCAGGGTTAGGGCTAGGGGCTGGGGTTTTGCGACAGGGTTAGTGCTAGGGGCCAGGGTTTTGGGCCAGTGTTAGGGCTAGGGGACAGGGTTAGCGCTAGTGGCCGGGGTTGTGGGCCAGGTTTAGGGCTAGGGGCCGGGGCTGTGGACCAGGGTTAGGGCTATGGGCCGAGCTTTTGGGCCAGGGTTAGGGCTAGGGGCCGTGGTATTGGGCCACGGTTAGGTCTAGGGGCCGGGGTTTTGGGCCAGGGTTAGGGCTAGGGGGGAGGGATAGGGCTAGGGGCCAGAGTTTTGGGCCAGGGTTAGGGCTAGGGGCTAGAGTTAGTCCTAGGGGCCAGAGTTTTGGGCCAGGGTTAGGGCTAGGGGCCAGGGTTAGGGCTAGGGGCCAGGGTTTTGGGCTAGGGTTAGGGCTACGGGCCAGTGTTAGTGCTAGGGGCCGGGGTTTTGGGCCAGGGCTAGGGCCTGGGGCCTGGCTTTTGTGCCAGGGTTAGTGCTAGGGGCCAGGGTTTTGGGCCAGGGTTAGGGCTAGGGGACAGTGTTTTGGGCCAGGTTTAGGACTATGGGCCAGGGTTAGGGCTAGAGGCCAGGGTTAGGGCTAGGGGACAGGGTTTTGGACCAGGGTTAGGGCTAGGGGACAGGGTTTTGGACCAGGGTTAGGGCTAGGGGCCAGGGTTAGGGCTAGGGGCCAGGGTTAGGGCTTGGGGCCAGGGTTTTGGGCCAGGGTTATGGCTAGGGGCCAGGGTTAGGGCTAGGGGCCAGTGTTTTGGGCCACGGTTAGGGCTAGGGGCCCGGGTTTTGGGCCAGGGTTAGTGCTAGGGGCCAGGGTTTTGGGCCACGGTTAGGGCTAGGGGCCCGGGTTTTGGGCCAGGGTTAGGGCTATGGGACAGGGTTTTGGGCTAGGGTTTGGGCTACGGGCCAGTTTTTTCGGCCAGGGTTAGGGCTAGTGGCTAGGGTAAGGGCTAGGGGCCGGGGTTTTGGGCCATGGTTAGGGCTAGGGGCCGGGGTTTTGGCCAGGGTTAGGGCTAGGGGTCGGGGTTTTGGCCAGGGTTAGGGCTAGGGGCCGGGGTTTTGGGCCTGGGTTAGGGCTAGGGGCCAGGGTTTTGGGCCAGGGTTAGGGCTAGGGGCCAGGGTTTTGGGCCAGGGTTAGGGCTAGGGGCCAGGGTTTTGGGCCAGGGTTAGGGCTATGGGACAGGGTTAGGTCTAGGGGCCAGGGTTAGGGCTAGGGGCCGTGGTTTTGGGCCAAGGATAGGGCTAGGGGCCGGGGTTTTGGGCCAGGGTTAGGGCTAGGGGCCAGGGTTAGGGCTAGGGGCCACGGTTAGGTCTAGGGGCCGGGGTTTTCGGCAATGGTTAGGGCTAGGGGTCAGGGTTAGGGCTAGGGGCCGGGGTTTTGGGCCAGGGTTTGGGCTAGGTGCCGGGGTCTTGGGTCAGGGTTAGGGCTAGGGGTCGGGGTTTTGGGCCAGGGTTAGGGCTAGTGGCCAGGGTTGTGCGCCAGGGTTAGGGCTAGGGGCTGGGGTTTTGGGACAGGGTTAGTGCTAGGGGCCAGGGTTTTGGGCCAGTGTTAGGGCTAGGGGACAGGGTTTTGGACCAGGGTTAGGGCTAGGGTTCAGGGTTAGTGCAAGGTGCCGGGGTCTTGGGTCAGGGTTAGGGCTAGGGGTCGGGGTTTTGGGCCAGGTTTAGGGTTAGGGGCCAGGGTTAGAGCTAGGGGCCAGGGTTTTGGGCCAGGTTTAGGGCTAGTGGCCAGGGTTGTGCGCCAGGGTTAGGGCTAGGGGCCAGGGTTTTGGGCCAGGGTTAGGGCTAGGGGCCAGGGTTAGGGCTAGGGGCCGGGGTTTTGGGCCAGGGCTAGGGCCTGGGGCCTGGCTTTTGTTTCAGGGTTAGTGCTAGGGGCCAGTGTTTTGGGCCAGGGTTAGGGCTAGGGGACAGGGTTTTGGGCCAGGTTTAGGGCTATGGGCCAGGGTCAGGGCTAGAGGTCAGGGTTAGGGCTAGGGGCCAGGGTTTTGGACCAGCGTTAGGGCTAGGGGCCAGGGTTAGGGCTAGGGGCCAGGGTTAGTGCTTGGGGCCAGGGTTTTGGGCCAGGGTTATGGCTAGGGGCCAGGGTTAGGGCTAGGGGCCAGGGTTTTGGGCCACGGTTAGGGCTAGGGGCCCGGGTTTTGGGCCAGGGTTAGGTCTAGGGGCCAGTGTTTTGGGCCAGGGTTAGGGCTAGGGGCCAGGGTTTTGGGCCAGGGTTAGGGCTAGGGGCCGGGATTTTGGGCAAGGGTTAGGGCTAGGGGCCGGGGTTTTGGGCCAGGGTTAGGGCTAGGGGCTCGGGTTTTGGGCCAGGGTTAGGGCTAGGAGTCGTGGTTTTGGGCCAGGGTTAGGGCTAGGGGCCAGGGTTAGGGCTAGGGGCCAGGGTTAGGGCTAGGGGCCGTGGTTTTGGGCCAGGGATAGGGCTAGGGGCTGGGGTTTTGGGCCAGGGTTAGGGCTAGGGGCCAGGGTTTTGGGCCAGGGTTAGGGCTAGGGGCCAGGGTTAGGGCTAGGGGCCACGGTTAGGTCTAGGGGCCGGGGTTTTCGGCCATGGTTAGGGCTAGGGGCCAGGGTTAGGGCTAGGGGCCGGGGTTTTGGGCCAGGGTTAGGGCTAGGTGCCGGGGTCTTGGGTCAGGGATAGGGCTAGGGGTCGGGGTTTTTGGACAGGGTTAGGGTTAGGGGCCAGGGTTAGAGCTAGGGGCCAGGGTTTTGGGCCAGGGTTAGGGCTAGTGGCCAGGGTTGTGCGCCAGGGTTAAGGCCAGGGGCTGGGGTTTTGGGACAGGGTTAGGGCTAGGGGCTGGGTTTTTCGGCCAGGGTTAGCGCTAGGGGTTGGGGTTTTTGGCTAGGGGCCAGGGTTAGGGCTACGGGCCAGAGTTGTGGGCCAGGGTTAGGGCTAGGGGCCGTGGTTGTGGGCCAGGGTTAGGGCTAGGGGCTGGGGTTTTTGGCCAGGCTTAGTGCTAGGGGCCGGGGTTTTGGGCCAGGGTTAGGGCTAGGGGCGAGGGCTAGGGCTAGGGGCCAGAGTTTTGGTCCAGGGTTAGGGCTAGGGGCCGGGGTTTTGGGCCAGGGTTAGGGCTAGGGGACAGGGTTTTGGGCCAGGTTTAGGGCTATGGGCCAGGGTTAGGGCTAGAGGCCAGGGTTAGGGCTAGGGGACAGGGTTTTGGACCAGGGTTAGGGCTAAGGGCCAGGGTTAGGGCTAGGGGCCAGGGTTAGGGCTTGGGGCCAGGGTTTTGGGCCAGGGTTAGGGCTAGGTGCCGGGGTTTTAGGCCAGGGTTAGGGCTAGGGGCCAGGGTTTTGGGCCAGGGTTTGGGCTAGGGGCTCGGGTTTTGGGCCAGGGTTAGGGTTAGGAGTCGTGGTTTTGGGCCAGGGTTAGGGCTAGGGGCCGGGGTTTAGGGCCAGGGTTAGGGCTAGGGGGGAGGGATAGGGCTAGGGGCCAGAGTTTTGGGCCAGGGTTAGGTCTAGGGGCTAGGGTTAGGTCTAGGGGCCAGTGTTTTGGGCCAGGGTTAGGGCTAGGGGCCAGGGTTAGGGCTAGGGGCCAGGATTTTGGGCTAGGGTTTGGGCTACGGGCCAGGGTTTTCGGCCAGGGTTAGGGCTAGGGGCTAGGGTTAGGGCTAGGGGCCGGGGTTTTGGGCCATGGTTAGGGCTAGGGGTCGGGGTTTTGGCCAGGGTTAGGGCTAGGGGCCGGGGTTTTGGGCCTGGCTTAGGGCTAGGGGCTGGGGTTCTGGGCCAGGGTTAGGGCTAGGAGCCAGGGTTTTGGGACAGGGTTAGGGCTAGGGGCTGGGGTTGTGGGCCAGGGTTAGGGCTAGGGGCCAGGGTTTTGGGCCAGGGTTAGGGCTAGGGGCCAGGGTTTTGGGCCAGGGTTAGGGCTAGGGGCCAGGGTTAGGGCTAGGGGCCACGGTTAGGTCTAGGGGCCGGGGTTTTCGGCCATGGTTAGGGCTAGGGGCCAGTGTTAGGGCTAGGGGCCGGGGTTTTGGGCCAGGGTTAGGGCTAGGTGCCGGGGTCTTGGTTCAGGGTTAGGGCTAGGGGTCAGCGTTTTGGGCCAGGGTTAGGGTTAGGGGCCAGGGTTAGAGCTAGGGGCCAGGGTTTTGGGCCAGGGTTAGGGCTAGTGGCCAGGGTTGTGCGCCAGGGGTAGGGCTAGGGGCTGGGGTTTTGGGACAGGGTTAGGGCTAGGGGCTGGGTTTTTCGGCCAGGGTTAGCGCTAGGGGTTGGGGTTTTTGGCTAGGGGCCAGGGTTAGGGCTACGGGCCAGGGTTGTGGGCCAGGGTTAGGGCTAGGGGTTGTGGTTGTGGGCCACGGTTAGGGCTAGGGGCTGGGGTTTTTGGCCAGGCTTAGTGCTAGGGGCCGGGGTTTTCGGCCAGGGTTAGGGCTAGGGGCGAGGGATAGGGCTAGGGGCCATGGTTAGGGCTAGGGGCCAGGGTTTTGGGCTAGGGTTAGGGCTACGGGCCAGGGTTTTGGGCCAGGGTTAGGGCTAGGGGCCAGGGTTAGGGCTAGGGGCCGGGGTTTTGGGTCAGGGTTAGGGCTAGGGGCCGGGGTTGTCGGCCAGAGTTAGGGCTAGGGGCCGGGGTTGTCAACCAGGGTTAGGGCTAGGGGCCAGGGTGTAGGGCTAGGGGCCAGGGTCTGGGCTAGCAGCCAGGGTTAGGGCTAGGGGCCAGGGTTTTGGGCCTGGTTTAGGGCTAGGGGCCAGGGTTTTGGGCCAGGGTTAGGGCTAGGAGCCGGGGTTTTGGGCCAGGGTTAGGGCTAGCGGCCAAGGTTTTGGGCCAAGGTTAGGGCTAGGGGCCGGGGTTAGTGCTAGGGCCAGGGTTAGGTCTAGGGGCCGGGGTTTTGGGCCAGGGTTAGGGATAGGGGCCGGGGTTTTGGGCCAGGGTTAGGGCTAGGGGCCGGGGCTTTGGTCCAGGGTTAGGGCTAGGAGCCATGGTTAGGTCTAGGGGCCAGGGTTAGGGCTAGAGGCCAGGGTTAGGGCTAGGGGCCAGGGTTAGGGCTAGGGGCCAGGGTTTTGGGCCAAGGTTATGGCTAGGGGCCAGGGTTTTGGGCGAGGGCTAGGACTAGGGGCTGGCGTTTTGGGCCAGGGTTAGGGTTAGGGGCCAGGGTTTTGGGCCAGGGTTAGGGCTAGGGGCCAGGGTTAGGGCTAGTGGCCGGGGTTGTTGGCCAGGTTTAGGGCTAGGGGCCGGGGCTGTGGACCAGGGTTAGGGCTATGGGCCGGGGTTTTGGGCCAGGGTTAGGGCTAGGGGCCGTGGTATTGGGCCAGGGTTAGGGCTAGGGGCCGGGGTTTTGGGCCACGGTTAGGGCTAGGGGGGAGGGATAGGGCTAGGGGCCAGAGTTTTGGGCCAGGGTTAGGGCTAGGGGCTAGAGTTAGGCCTAGGGGCCAGTGTTTTGGGCCAGGGTTAGGACTAGGGGCCAGGGTTAGGGCTAGGGGCCAGGGTTTTGGGCTAGGGTTAGGGCTACGGGCCAGGGTTTTGGGCCAGGCTTAGGGCTAGGGGCCAGGGTTAGGGCTAGGGGCCGGGGTTTTGGGCCAGGGCTAGGGCCTGGGGCCTGGCTTTTGTGCCAGGGTTAGTGCTAGGGGCCAGGGTTTTGGGCCAGGGTTAGGGTTAGGGGACAGGGTTTTGGGCCAGGTTTAGGGCTATGGGCCAGGGTTAGGGCTAGAGGCCAGGGTTAGGGCTAGGGGACAGGGTTTTGGACCAGGGTTAGGGCTAGGGGCCAGGGTTAGGGTTAGGGTCCAGGGTTAGGGCTTGGGGCCAGGGTTTTGGGCCAGGGTTATGGCTAGGGGCCAGGGTTAGGGCTAGGGGCCAGGGTTTTGGGCCACGGTTAGGGCTAGGGGCCCGGGTTTTGGGCCAGGGTTAGGGCTAGTGGCCAGGGTTTTGGGCCAGGGTTAGGGCTAGGGGCCAGGGTTTTGGGCCAGGGTTAGGGCTAGGGGCCGG
Source organism: Chlamydotis macqueenii (assembly GCF_036417535.1). Lineage (NCBI taxonomy): Eukaryota > Metazoa > Chordata > Aves > Otidiformes > Otididae > Chlamydotis > Chlamydotis macqueenii. The sequence goes on from NW_028239158.1 coordinate 11,544, forward strand.
GATTTTGGGCCAGGGTTAGGGCTAGGTGCCGGGGTTTTGGGCCAGGGTTAGGGGTAGGGGCCAGGGTTTTGGGCCAGGGTTAGGGCTAGGGGCTCGGGTTTTGGGCCAGGGTTAGGGCTAGGAGTCGTGGTTTTGGGCCAGGGTTAGGGCTAGGGGCCGGGGTTTAGGGCCAGGGTTAGGGCTAGGGGGGAGGGATAGGGCTAGGGGCCAGAGTTTTGGGCCATGGTTAGGGCTAGGGGCTAGGGTTAGGGCTAGGGGCCAGTGTTTTGGGCCAGGGTTAGGGCTAGGGGCCAGGGTTAGGGCTAGGGGCCAGGGTTTTGGGCTAGGGTTAGGGCTAGGGGCCAGGGTTTTCGGCCAGGGTTGAGGCTAGGGGCTAGGGTTAGGTCTAGGGGCCGGGGTTTTGGGCCATGGTTAGGGCTAGGGGCCGCGGTTTTGGCCAGGGTTAGGGCTAGGGGTCGGGGTTTTGGCCAGGGTTAGGGCTAGGGGCCGGGGTTTCGGGCCAGGTTTAGGGCTAGGGGCTGGGGTTGTGGGCCAGGGTTAGGGCTAGGAGCCAGGGTTAGGGCTAGGGGCCAGGGTTAGGGCTAGGGGCCGTCGTTTTGGGCCAGGGCTAGGGCTAGAGGCCGGGGTTGTGGGCCAGGGTTAGGGCTACGGGCCAGGGTTTTCGGCCAGGGTTAGGGCTATGGGACAGGGTTAGTTCTAGGGGCCAGGGTTAGGGCTAGGGGCCGTGGTTTTGGGCCAGGGATAGGGCTAGGGGCTGGGGTTTTGGGCCAGGGTTAGGGCTAGGGGCGAGGGATAGGGCTAGGGGCCAGAGTTTTGGGCCAGGGTTAGGGCTAGGAGCTAGGGTTAGGGCTAGGGGCAAGCGTTTTAGGCCAGGGTTAGGGCTAGGGGCCAGGGTTAGGGCTAGGGGCCAGGGTTTTGGGCTAGGGTTAGGGCTACGGGCCAGGGTTTTCGGCCATGGTTAGGGCTAGGGGCCAGTGTTAGGGCTAGGGGCCGGGGTTTTGGGCCAGGGTTAGGGCTAGGTGCCGGGGTCTTGGTTCAGGGTTAGGGCTAGGGGTCAGCGTTTTGGGCCAGGGTTAGGGTTAGGGGCCAGGGTTAGAGCTAGGGGCCAGGGTTTTGGGCCAGGGTTAGGGCTAGTGGCCAGGGTTGTGCGCCAGGGGTAGGGCTAGGGGCTGGGGTTTTGGGACAGGGTTAGGGCTAGGGGCTGGGTTTTTCGGCCAGTGTTAGCGCTAGGGGTTGGGGTTTTTGGCTAGGGGCCAGGGTTAGGGCTACGGGCCAGGGTTGTGGGCCAGGGTTAGGGCTAGGGGTTGTGGTTGTGGGCCACGGTTAGGGCTAGGGGCTGGGGTTTTTGGCCAGGCTTAGTGCTAGGGGCCGGGGTTTTCGGCCAGGGTTAGGGCTAGGGGCGAGGGATAGGGCTAGGGGCCAGGGTTAGGGCTAGGGGCCAGGGTTTTGGGCTAGGGTTAGGGCTACGGGCCAGGGTTTTGGGCCAGGGTTAGGGCTAGGGGCCAGGGTTAGGGCTAGGGGCCGGGGTTTTGGGTCAGGGTTAGGGCTAGGGGCCGGGGTTGTCGGCCAGAGTTAGGGCTAGGGGCCGGGGTTGTCAACCAGGGTTAGGGCTAGGGGCCAGGATGTAGGGCTAGGGGCCAGGGTCTGGGCTAGCAGCCAGGGTTAGGGCTAGGGGCCAGGGTTTTGGGCCTGGTTTAGGGCTAGGGGCCAGGGTTTTGGGCCAGGGTTAGGGCTAGGAGCCGGGGTTTTGGGCCAGGGTTAGGGCTAGCGGCCAAGGTTTTGGGCCAAGGTTAGGGCTAGGGGCCGGGGTTAGTGCTAGGGCCAGGGTTAGGTCTAGGGGCCGGGGTTTTGGGCCAGGGTTAGGGATAGGGGCCGGGGTTTTGGGCCAGGGTTAGGGCTAGGGGCCGGGGCTTTGGTCCAGGGTTAGGGCTAGGAGCCATGGTTAGGTCTAGGGGCCAGGGTTAGGGCTAGAGGCCAGGGTTAGGGCTAGGGGCCAGGGTTAGGGCTAGGGGCCAGGGTTTTGGGCCAAGGTTATGGCTAGGGGCCAGGGTTTTGGGCGAGGGCTAGGACTAGGGGCTGGCGTTTTGGGCCAGGGTTAGGGTTAGGGGCCAGGGTTTTGGGCCAGGGTTAGGGCTAGGGGCCAGGGTTAGGGCTAGTGGCCGGGGTTGTTGGCCAGGTGTAGGGCTAGGGGCCGGGGCTGTGGACCAGGGTTAGGGCTATGGGCCGGGGTTTTGGGCCAGGGTTAGGGCTAGGGGCCGTGGTATTGGGCCAGGGTTAGGGCTAGGGGCCCGGGTTTTGGGCCACGGTTAGGGCTAGGGGGGAGGGATAGGGCTAGGGGCCAGGGTTTTGGGCTAGGGTTAGGGCTAGGGGCCAGGGTTTTCGGCCAGGGTTGAGGCTAGGGGCTAGGGTTAGGTCTAGGGGCCGGGGTTTTGGGCCATGGTTAGGGCTAGGGGCCGCGGTTTTGGCCAGGGTTAGGGCTAGGGGTCGGGGTTTTGGCCAGGGTTAGGGCTAGGGGCCGGGGTTTTGGGCCAGGTTTAGGGCTAGGGGCTGGGGTTGTGGGCCAGGGTTAGGGCTAGGAGCCAGGGTTAGGGCTAGGGGCCAGGGTTAGGGCTAGGGGCCGTCGTTTTGGGCCAGGGCTAGGGCTAGGGGCCGGGGTTGTGGGCCAGGGTTAGGGCTACGGGCCAGGGTTTTCGGCCAGGGTTAGGGCTATGGGACAGGGTTAGTTCTAGGGGCCAGGGTTAGGGCTAGGGGCCGTGGTTTTGGGCCAGGGATAGGGCTAGGGGCTGGGGTTTTGGGCCAGGGTTAGGGCTAGGGGCCAGGGTTTTGGGCCAGGGTTAGGGCTAGGGGCCAGGGTTAGGGCTTGGGGCCACGGTTAGGTCTAGGGGCTGGGGTTTTCGGCCATGGTTAGGGCTAGGGGCCAGGGTTAGGGCTAGGGGCCGGGGTTTTGGGCCAGGGTTAGGGCTAGGTGCCGGGGTCTTGGGTCAGGGTTAGGGCTAGGGGTCGGGGTTTTGGGCCAGGGTTAGGGTTAGGGGCCAGGGTTAGAGCTAGGGGCCAGGGTTTTGGGCCAGGGTTAGGGCTAGTGGCCAGGGTTGTGCGCCAGGGTTAGGGCTAGGGGTTGGGGTTTTGGGACAGGGTTAGGGCTAGGGGCTGGGTTTTTCGGCCAGGGTTAGCGCTAGGGGTTGGGGTTTTTGGCTAGGGGCCAGGGTTAGGGCTACGGGCCAGGGTTGTGGGCCAGGGTTAGGGCTAGGGGCCGTGGTTGTGCGCCAGGGTTAGGGCTAGGGGCTGGGGTTTTTGGCCAGGCTTAGTGCTAGGGGCCGGGGTTTTGGGCCAGGGTTAGGTCTAGGGGCGAGGGATAGGGCTAGGGGCCAGAGTTTTGGGCCAGGGTTAGGGCTAGGAGCTAGGGTTAGTGCTAGGGGCCAGTGTTTTGGGCCAGGGTTAGGGCTAGGGGCCAGGGTTAGGGCTAGGGGCCGTGGTTTTGGGCTAGGGTTAGGGCTACGGGCCAGGGTTTTGGGCCAGGGTTAGGGCTAGGGGCCAGGGTTAGGGCTAGGGGCCGGGGTTTTGGGTCAGGGTTAGGGCTAGGGGCCAGGCTTGTCGGCCAGGGTTACGGCTAGGGGCCGGGGTTGTCAACCAGGGTTAGGGCTAGGGGCCAGGGTGTAGGGCTAGGGTCCAGGGTCTGGGCTAGCAGCCAGGGTTAGGGCTAGGGGCCAGGGTTTTGGGCCTGGGTTAGGGCTAGCGGCCAAGGTTTTGGGCCAAGGTTAGGGCTAGGGGCCGGGGTTAGTGCTACGGGCCAGGGTCTGGGCTAGCAGCCAGGGTTAGGGCTAGGGGCCAGGGTTTTGGGCCTGGGTTAGGGCTAGGAGCCGGGGTTTTGGGCCAGGGTTAGGGATAGGGGCCGGGGTTTTGGGCCAGGGTTAGGGCTAGGGGCCGGGGCTTTGGTCCAGGGTTAGGGCTAGGAGCCATGGTTAGGTCTAGGGGCCAGGGTTAGGGCTAGAGGCCAGGGTTAGGGCTAGGGGCCAGGGTTTTGGGCCAAGGTTATGGCTAGGGGCCAGGGTTTTGGGCGAGGGCTAGAGCTAGGGGCTGGCGTTTTGGGCCAGGGTTAGGGTTAGGGGCCGGGGTTTTGGGCCAGGGTTAGGGCTAGGGGCCAGGGTTAGCGCTAGTGGCCGGGGTTGTGGGCCAGGTTTAGGGCTAGGGGCCTGGGCTGTGGACCAGGGTTAGGGTTATGGGCCGGGGTTTTGGGCCAGGGTTAGGGCTAGGGGCCGTGGTATTGGGCCAGGGTTAGGGCTAGGGGCCGGGGTTTTGGGCCAGGGTTAGGGCTAGGGGCTCGGGTTTTGGGCCAGGTTTAGGGCTAGGAGTCGTGGTTTTGGGCCAGGGTTAGGGCTAGGGGCCGGGGTTTAGTGCCAGGGTTAGGGCTAGGGGGGAGGGATAGGGCTAGGGGCCAGAGTTTTGGGCCAGGGTTAGGGCTAGGGGCTAGGGTTAGGGCTAGGGGCCAGGGTTTTGGGCCAGGGTTAGGGCTAGGGTCCAGGGTTAGGGCTAGGGGCCAGGGTTTTGGGCTAGGGTTTGGGCTACGGGCCAGGGTTTTCGGCCAGGGTTAGGGCTAGTGGCTAGGGTTAGGGCTAGGGGCCGGGGTTTTGGGCCATGGTTAGGGCTAGGGGCCGGGGTTTTGGCCAGGGTTAGGGCTAGGGGTCGGGGTTTTGGCCAGGGTTAGGGCTAGGGGCTCGGGTTTTGGGCCAGGGTTAGGGCTAGGAGTCGTGGTTTTGGGCCAGGGTTAGGGCTAGGGGCCGGGGTTTAGGGCCAGGGTTAGGGCTAGGGGGGAGGGATAGGGCTAGGGGCCAGAGTTTTGGGCCATGGTTAGGGCTAGGGGCTAGGGTTAGGGCTAGGGGCCAGTGTTTTGGGCCAGGGTTAGGGCTAGGGGCCAGGGTTAGGGCTAGGGGCCAGGGTTTTGGGCTAGGGTTAGGGCTAGGGGCCAGGGTTTTCGGCCAGGGTTGAGGCTAGGGGCTAGGGTTAGGTCTAGGGGCCGGGGTTTTGGGCCATGGTTAGGGCTAGGGGCCGCGGTTTTGGCCAGGGTTAGGGCTAGGGGTCGGGGTTTTGGCCAGGGTTAGGGCTAGGGGCCGGGGTTTTGGGCCAGGTTTAGGGCTAGGGGCTGGGGTTGTGGGCCAGGGTTAGGGCTAGGAGCCAGGGTTAGGGCTAGGGGCCAGGGTTAGGGCTAGGGGCCGTCGTTTTGGGCCAGGGCTAGGGCTAGGGGCCGGGGTTGTGGGCCAGGGTTAGGGCTACGGGCCAGGGTTTTCGGCCAGGGTTAGGGCTATGGGACAGGGTTAGTTCTAGGGGCCAGGGCTAGGGCTCGGGGCCGTGGTTTTGGGCCAGGGATAGGGCTAGGGGCTGGGGTTTTGGGCCAGGGTTAGGGCTAGGGGCCAGGGTTTTGGGCCAGGGTTAGGGCTAGGGGCCAGGGTTAGGGCTAGGGGCCACGGTTAGGTCTAGGGGCTGGGGTTTTCGGCCATGGTTAGGGCTAGGGGCCAGGGTTAGGGCTAGGGGCCGGGGTTTTGGGCCAGGGTTAGGGCTAGGTGCCGGGGTCTTGGGTCAGGGTTAGGGCTAGGGGTCGGGGTTTTGGGCCAGGGTTAGGGTTAGGGGCCAGGGTTAGAGCTAGGGGCCAGGGTTTTGGGCCAGGGTTAGGGCTAGTGGCCAGGGTTGTGCGCCAGGGTTAGGGCTAGGGGCTGGGATTTTGGGACAGGGTTAGGGCTAGGGGCTGGGTTTTTCGGCCAGGGTTAGCGCTAGGGGTTGGGGTTTTTGGCTAGGGGTCAGGGTTAGGGCTACGGGCCAGGGTTGTGGGCCAGGGTTAGGGCTAGGGGCCGTGGTTGTGGGCCAGGTTTAGGGCTAGGGGCTGGGGTTTTTGGCCAGGCTTAGTGCTAGGGGCCGGGGTTTTGGGCCAGGGTTAGGTCTAGGGGCGAGGGATAGGGCTAGGGGCCAGAGTTTTGGGCCAGGGTTAGGGCTAGGAGCTAGGGTTAGTGCTAGGGGCCAGTGTTTTGGGCCAGGGTTAGGGCTAGGGGCCAGGGTTAGGGCTAGGGGCCAGGGTTTTGGGCTAGGGTTAGGGCTACGGGCCAGGGTTTTGGGCCAGGGTTAGGGCTAGGGGCCAGGGTTTGGGCTACGGGCCGGGGTTTTGGGTCAGGGTTAGGGCTAGGGGCCGGGCTTGTCGGCCAGGGTTACGGCTAGGGGCCGGGGTTGTCAACCAGGGTTAGGGCTAGGGGCCAGGGTGTAGGGCTAGGGTCCAGGGTCTGGGCTAGCAGCCAGGGTTAGGGCTAGGGGCCAGGGTTTTGGGCCTGGGTTAGGGCTAGCGGCCAAGGTTTTGGGCCAAGGTTAGGGCTAGGGGCCGGGGTTAGTGCTACGGGCCAGGGTCTGGGCTAGCAGCCAGGGTTAGGGCTAGGGGCCAGGGTTTTGGGCCTGGGTTAGGGCTAGGGGCCAGGGTTTTGGGCCAGGGTTAGGGCTAGGAGCCGGGGTTTTGGGCCAGGGTTAGGGATAGGGGCCGGGGTTTTGGGCCAGGGTTAGGGCTAGGGGCCGGGGCTTTGGTCCAGGGTTAGGGCTAGGAGCCATGGTTAGGTCTAGGGGCCAGGGTTAGGGCTAGAGGCCAGGGTTAGGGCTAGGGGCCAGGGTTTTGGGCCAAGGTTATGGCTAGGGGCCAGGGTTTTGGGCGAGGGCTAGAGCTAGGGGCTGGCGTTTTGGGCCAGGGTTAGGGTTAGGGGCCGGGGTTTTGGGCCAGGGTTAGGGCTAGGGGGGAGGGATAGGGCTAGGGGCCAGAGTTTTGGGCCAGGGTTAGGGCTAGGGGCCAGGGTTTTGGGCCAGGGTTAGGGCTAGGGGACAGGGTTTTGGGCCAGGTTTAGGGCTATGTGCCAGGGTTAGGGCTAGAGGTCAGGGTTAGGGCTAGGGGACAGGGTTTTGGACCAGGGTTAGGGCTAGGGGCCAGGGTTAGGGCTAGGGGCCAGGGTTAGGGCTTGGGGCCAGGGTTTTGGGCCAGGGTTATGGCTAGGGGCCAGGGTTAGGGCTAGGGGCCAGGGTTTTGGGCCACGGTTAGGGCTAGGGGCCCGGGTTTTGGGCCAGGGTTAGGGCTAGGGGCCAGGGTTTTGGGCCAGGGTTAGGGCTAGGGGCCCCGGTTTTGGGCCAGGGTTAGGGCTAGGGGCCAGGGTTTTGGGCCAGGGTTAGGGCTAGGGGCCCGGGTTTTGGGCCAGGGTTAGGGCTAGGGGCCGGGATTTTGGGCCAGGGTTAGGGCTAGGGGCTCGGGTTTTGGGCCAGGTTTAGGGCTAGGAGTCGTGGTTTTGGGCCAGGGTTAGGGCTAGGGGCCGGGGTTTAGGGCCAGGGTTAGGGCTAGGTGCCGGGGTCTTGGGTCAGGGTTAGGGCTAGGGGTCGGGGTTTTGGGCCAGGGTTAGGGTTAGGGGCCAGGGTTAGAGCTAGGGGCCAGGGTTTTGGGCCAGGGTTAGGGCTAGTGGCCAGGGTTGTGCGCCAGGGTTAGGGCTAGTGGCTGGGGTTTTGGGACAGGGTTAGGGCTAGGGGCTGGGTTTTTCGGCCAGGGTTAGCGCTAGGGGTTGGGGTTTTTGGCTAGGGGCCAGGGTTAGGGCTACGGGCCAGGGTTGTGGGCCAGGGTTAGGGCTAGGGGCCGTGGTTGTGGGCCAGGGTTAGGGCTAGGGGCTGGGGTTTTTGGCCAGGCTTAGTGCTAGGGGCCGGGGTTTTGGGCCAGGGTTAGGTCTAGGGGCGAGGGATAGGGCTAGGGGCCAGAGTTTTGGGCCAGGGTTAGGGCTAGGAGCTAGGGTTAGTGCTAGGGGCCAGTGTTTTGGGCCAGGGTTAGGGCTAGGGGCCAGGGTTAGGGCTAGGGGCCAGGGTTTTGGGCTAGGGTTAGGGCTACGGGCCAGGGTTTTGGGCCAGGGTTAGGGCTAGGGGCCAGGGTTAGGGCTACGGGCCGGGGTTTTGGGTCAGGGTTAGGGCTAGGGGCCGGGCTTGTCGGCCAGGGTTACGGCTAGGGGCCGGGGTTGTCAACCAGGGTTAGGGCTAGGGGCCAGGGTGTAGGGCTAGGGTCCAGGGTCTGGGCTAGCAGCCAGGGTTAGGGCTAGGGGCCAGGGTTTTGGGCCTGGGTTAGGGCTAGCGGCCAAGGTTTTGGGCCAAGGTTAGGGCTAGGGGCCGGGGTTAGTGCTACGGGCCAGGGTCTGGGCTAGCAGCCAGGGTTAGGGCTAGGGGCCAGGGTTTTGGGCCTGGGTTAGGGCTAGGGGCCAGGGTTTTGGGCCAGGGTTAGGGCTAGGAGCCGGGGTTTTGGGCCAGGGTTAGGGATAGGGGCCGGGGTTTTGGGCCAGGGTTAGGGCTAGGGGCCGGGGCTTTGGTCCAGGGTTAGGGCTAGGAGCCATGGTTAGGTCTAGGGGCCAGGGTTAGGGCTAGAGGCCAGGGTTAGGGCTAGGGGCCAGGGTTTTGGGCCAAGGTTATGGCTAGGGGCCAGGGTTTTGGGCGAGGGCTAGAGCTAGGGGCTGGCGTTTTGGGCCAGGGTTAGGGTTAGGGGCCGGGGTTTTGGGCCAGGGTTAGGGCTAGGGGCCAGGGTTAGCGCTAGTGGCCGGGGTTGTGGGCCAGGTTTAGGGCTAGGGGCCTGGGCTGTGGACCAGGGTTAGGGTTATGGGCCGGGGTTTTGGGCCAGGGTTAGGGCTAGGGGCCGTGGTATTGGGCCAGGGTTAGGGCTAGGGGCCGGGGTTTTGGGCCAGGGTTAGGGCTAGGGGCTCGGGTTTTGGGCCAGGTTTAGGGCTAGGAGTCGTGGTTTTGGGCCAGGGTTAGGGCTAGGGGCCGGGGTTTAGTGCCAGGGTTAGGGCTAGGGGGGAGGGATAGGGCTAGGGGCCAGAGTTTTGGGCCAGGGTTAGGGCTAGGGGCTAGGGTTAGGGCTAGGGGCCAGGGTTTTGGGCCAGGGTTAGGGCTAGGGTCCAGGGTTAGGGCTAGGGGCCAGGGTTTTGGGCTAGGGTTTGGGCTACGGGCCAGGGTTTTCGGCCAGGGTTAGGGCTAGTGGCTAGGGTTAGGGCTAGGGGCCGGGGTTTTGGGCCATGGTTAGGGCTAGGGGCCGGGGTTTTGGCCAGGGTTAGGGCTAGGGGTCGGGGTTTTGGCCAGGGTTAGGGCTAGGGGCTCGGGTTTTGGGCCAGGGTTAGGGCTAGGAGTCGTGGTTTTGGGCCAGGGTTAGGGCTAGGGGCCGGGGTTTAGGGCCAGGGTTAGGGCTAGGGGGGAGGGATAGGGCTAGGGGCCAGAGTTTTGGGCCATGGTTAGGGCTAGGGGCTAGGGTTAGGGCTAGGGGCCAGTGTTTTGGGCCAGGGTTAGGGCTAGGGGCCAGGGTTAGGGCTAGGGGCCAGGGTTTTGGGCTAGGGTTAGGGCTAGGGGCCAGGGTTTTCGGCCAGGGTTGAGGCTAGGGGCTAGGGTTAGGTCTAGGGGCCGGGGTTTTGGGCCATGGTTAGGGCTAGGGGCCGCGGTTTTGGCCAGGGTTAGGGCTAGGGGTCGGGGTTTTGGCCAGGGTTAGGGCTAGGGGCCGGGGTTTTGGGCCAGGTTTAGGGCTAGGGGCTGGGGTTGTGGGCCAGGGTTAGGGCTAGGAGCCAGGGTTAGGGCTAGGGGCCAGGGTTAGGGCTAGGGGCCGTCGTTTTGGGCCAGGGCTAGGGCTAGGGGCCGGGGTTGTGGGCCAGGGTTAGGGCTACGGGCCAGGGTTTTCGGCCAGGGTTAGGGCTATGGGACAGGGTTAGTTCTAGGGGCCAGGGCTAGGGCTAGGGGCCGTGTTTTGGGCCAGGGATAGGGCTAGGGGCTGGGGTTTTGGGCCAGGGTTAGGGCTAGGGGCCAGGGTTTTGGGCCAGGGTTAGGGCTAGGGGCCAGGGTTAGGGCTAGGGGCCACGGTTAGGTCTAGGGGCTGGGGTTTTCGGCCATGGTTAGGGCTAGGGGCCAGGGTTAGGGCTAGGGGCCGGGGTTTTGGGCCAGGGTTAGGGCTAGGTGCCGGGGTCTTGGGTCAGGGTTAGGGCTAGGGGTCGGGGTTTTGGGCCAGGGTTAGGGTTAGGGGCCAGGGTTAGAGCTAGGGGCCAGGGTTTTGGGCCAGGGTTAGGGCTAGTGGCCAGGGTTGTGCGCCAGGGTTAGGGCTAGGGGCTGGGATTTTGGGACAGGGTTAGGGCTAGGGGCTGGGTTTTTCGGCCAGGGTTAGCGCTAGGGGTTGGGGTTTTTGGCTAGGGGCCAGGGTTAGGGCTACGGGCCAGGGTTGTGGGCCAGGGTTAGGGCTAGGGGCCGTGGTTGTGGGCCAGGTTTAGGGCTAGGGGCTGGGGTTTTTGGCCAGGCTTAGTGCTAGGGGCCGGGGTTTTGGGCCAGGGTTAGGTCTAGGGGCGAGGGATAGGGCTAGGGGCCAGAGTTTTGGGCCAGGGTTAGGGCTAGGAGCTAGGGTTAGTGCTAGGGGCCAGTGTTTTGGGCCAGGGTTAGGGCGCTAGGGGCCAGGGTTAGGGCTAGGGGCCAGGGTTTTGGGCTAGGGTTAGGGCTACGGGCCAGGGTTTTGGGCCAGGGTTAGGGCTAGGGGCCAGGGTTTGGGCTACGGGCCGGGGTTTTGGGTCAGGGTTAGGGCTAGGGGCCGGGCTTGTCGGCCAGGGTTACGGCTAGGGGCCGGGGTTGTCAACCAGGGTTAGGGCTAGGGGCCAGGGTGTAGGGCTAGGGTCCAGGGTCTGGGCTAGCAGCCAGGGTTAGGGCTAGGGGCCAGGGTTTTGGGCCTGGGTTAGGGCTAGCGGCCAAGGTTTTGGGCCAAGGTTAGGGCTAGGGGCCGGGGTTAGTGCTACGGGCCAGGGTCTGGGCTAGCAGCCAGGGTTAGGGCTAGGGGCCAGGGTTTTGGGCCTGGGTTAGGGCTAGGGGCCAGGGTTTTGGGCCAGGGTTAGGGCTAGGAGCCGGGGTTTTGGGCCAGGGTTAGGGATAGGGGCCGGGGTTTTGGGCCAGGGTTAGGGCTAGGGGCCGGGGCTTTGGTCCAGGGTTAGGGCTAGGAGCCATGGTTAGGTCTAGGGGCCAGGGTTAGGGCTAGAGGCCAGGGTTAGGGCTAGGGGCCAGGGTTTTGGGCCAAGGTTATGGCTAGGGGCCAGGGTTTTGGGCGAGGGCTAGAGCTAGGGGCTGGCGTTTTGGGCCAGGGTTAGGGTTAGGGGCCGGGGTTTTGGGCCAGGGTTAGGGTTAGGGGGGAGGGATAGGGCTAGGGGCCAGAGTTTTGGGCCAGGGTTAGGGCTAGGGGCCAGGGTTTTGGGCCAGGGTTAGGGCTAGGGGACAGGGTTTTGGGCCAGGTTTAGGGCTATGTGCCAGGGTTAGGGCTAGAGGTCAGGGTTAGGGCTAGGGGACAGGGTTTTGGACCAGGGTTAGGGCTAGGGGCCAGGGTTAGGGCTAGGGGCCAGGGTTAGGGCTTGGGGCCAGGGTTTTGGGCCAGGGTTATGGCTAGGGGCCAGGGTTAGGGCTAGGGGCCAGGGTTTTGGGCCACGGTTAGGGCTAGGGGCCCGGGTTTTGGGCCAGGGTTAGGGCTAGGGGCCAGGGTTTTGGGCCAGGGTTAGGGCTAGGGGCCCCGGTTTTGGGCCAGGGTTAGGGCTAGGGGCCAGGGTTTTGGGCCAGGGTTAGGGCTAGGGGCCCGGGTTTTGGGCCAGGGTTAGGGCTAGGGGCCGGGATTTTGGGCCAGGGTTAGGGCTAGGGGCTCGGGTTTTGGGCCAGGTTTAGGGCTAGGAGTCGTGGTTTTGGGCCAGGGTTAGGGCTAGGGGCCGGGGTTTAGGGCCAGGGTTAGGGCTAGGTGCCGGGGTCTTGGGTCAGGGTTAGGGCTAGGGGTCGGGGTTTTGGGCCAGGGTTAGGGTTAGGGGCCAGGGTTAGAGCTAGGGGCCAGGGTTTTGGGCCAGGGTTAGGGCTAGTGGCCAGGGTTGTGCGCCAGGGTTAGGGCTAGGGGCTGGGGTTTTGGGACAGGGTTAGGGCTAGGGGCTGGGTTTTTCGGCCAGGGTTAGCGCTAGGGGTTGGGGTTTTTGGCTAGGGGCCAGGGTTAGGGCTACGGGCCAGGGTTGTGGGCCAGGGTTAGGGCTAGGGGCCGTGGTTGTGGGCCAGGGTTAGGGCTAGGGGCTGGGGTTTTTGGCCAGGCTTAGTGCTAGGGGCCGGGGTTTTGGGCCAGGGTTAGGTCTAGGGGCGAGGGATAGGGCTAGGGGCCAGAGTTTTGGGCCAGGGTTAGGGCTAGGAGCTAGGGTTAGTGCTAGGGGCCAGTGTTTTGGGCCAGGGTTAGGGCTAGGGGCCAGGGTTAGGGCTAGGGGCCAGGGTTTTGGGCTAGGGTTAGGGCTACGGGCCAGGGTTTTGGGCCAGGGTTAGGGCTAGGGGCCAGGGTTAGGGCTACGGGCCGGGGTTTTGGGTCAGGGTTAGGGCTAGGGGCCGGGCTTGTGGGCCAGGGTTACGGCTAGGGGCCGGGGTTGTCAACCAGGGTTAGGGCTAGGGGCCAGGGTGTAGGGCTAGGGTCCAGGGTCTGGGCTAGCAGCCAGGGTTAGGGCTAGGGGCCAGGGTTTTGGGCCTGGGTTAGGGCTAGCGGCCAAGGTTTTGGGCCAAGGTTAGGGCTAGGGGCCGGGGTTAGTGCTACGGGCCAGGGTCTGGGCTAGCAGCCAGGGTTAGGGCTAGGGGCCAGGGTTTTGGGCCTGGGTTAGGGCTAGGGGCCAGGGTTTTGGGCCAGGGTTAGGGCTAGGAGCCGGGGTTTTGGGCCAGGGTTAGGGATAGGGGCCGGGGTTTTGGGCCAGGGTTAGGGCTAGGGGCCGGGGCTTTGGTCCAGGGTTAGGGCTAGGAGCCATGGTTAGGTCTAGGGGCCAGGGTTAGGGCTAGAGGCCAGGGTTAGGGCTAGGGGCCAGGGTTTTGGGCCAAGGTTATGGCTAGGGGCCAGGGTTTTGGGCGAGGGCTAGAGCTAGGGGCTGGCGTTTTGGGCCAGGGTTAGGGTTAGGGGCCGGGGTTTTGGGCCAGGGTTAGGGCTAGGGGCCAGGGTTAGCGCTAGTGGCCGGGGTTGTGGGCCAGGTTTAGGGCTAGGGGCCTGGGCTGTGGACCAGGGTTAGGGTTATGGGCCGGGGTTTTGGGCCAGGGTTAGGGCTAGGGGCCGTGGTATTGGGCCAGGGTTAGGGCTAGGGGCCAGGGTTTTGGGCCAGGGTTAGGGCTAGGGGCTCGGGTTTTGGGCCAGGTTTAGGGCTAGGAGTCGTGGTTTTGGGCCAGGGTTAGGGCTAGGGGCCGGGGTTTAGTGCCAGGGTTAGGGCTAGGGGGGAGGGATAGGGCTAGGGGCCAGAGTTTTGGGCCAGGGTTAGGGCTAGGGGCTAGGGTTAGGGCTAGGGGCCAGGGTTTTGGGCCAGGGTTAGGGCTAGGGTCCAGGGTTAGGGCTAGGGGCCAGGGTTTTGGGCTAGGGTTTGGGCTACGGGCCAGGGTTTTCGGCCAGGGTTAGGGCTAGTGGCTAGGGTTAGGGCTAGGGGCCGGGGTTTTGGGCCATGGTTAGGGCTAGGGGCCGGGGTTTTGGCCAGGGTTAGGGCTAGGGGTCGGGGTTTTGGCCAGGGTTAGGGCTAGGGGCCAGAGTTTTGGGCCATGGTTAGGGCTAGGGGCTAGGGTTAGGGCTAGGGGCCAGTGTTTTGGGCCAGGGTTAGGGCTAGGGGCCAGGGTTAGGGCTAGGGGCCAGGGTTTTGGGCTAGGGTTAGGGCTAGGGGCCAGGGTTTTCGGCCAGGGTTGAGGCTAGGGGCTAGGGTTAGGTCTAGGGGCCGGGGTTTTGGGCCATGGTTAGGGCTAGGGGCCGCGGTTTTGGCCAGGGTTAGGGCTAGGGGTCGGGGTTTTGGCCAGGGTTAGGGCTAGGGGCCGGGGTTTTGGGCCAGGTTTAGGGCTAGGGGCTGGGGTTGTGGGCCAGGGTTAGGGCTAGGAGCCAGGGTTAGGGCTAGGGGCCAGGGTTAGGGCTAGGGGCCGTCGTTTTGGGCCAGGGCTAGGGCTAGGGGCCGGGGTTGTGGGCCAGGGTTAGGGCTACGGTCCAGGGTTTTCGGCCAGGGTTAGGGCTATGGGACAGGGTTAGTTCTAGGGGCCAGGGCTAGGGCTAGGGGCCGTGGTTTTGGGCCAGGGATAGGGCTAGGGACTGGGGTTTTGGGCCAGGGTTAGGGCTAGGGGCCAGGGTTTTGGGCCAGGGTTAGGGCTAGGGGCCAGGGTTTTGGGCCAGGGTTAGGGCTAGGGGCCAGGGTTAGGGCTAGGGGCCACGGTTAGGTCTAGGGGCTGGGGTTTTCGGCCATGGTTAGGGCTAGGGGCCAGGGTTAGGGCTAGGGGCCGGGGTTTTGGGCCAGGGTTAGGGCTAGGTGCCGGGGTCTTGGGTCAGGGTTAGGGCTAGGGGTCGGGGTTTTGGGCCAGGGTTAGGGTTAGGGGCCAGGGTTAGAGCTAGGGGCCAGGGTTTTGGGCCAGGGTTAGGGCTAGTGGCCAGGGTTGTGCGCCAGGGTTAGGGCTGGGGGCTGGGGTTTTGGGACAGGGTTAGGGCTAGGGGCTGGGTTTTTCGGCCAGGGTTAGCGCTAGGGGTTGGGGTTTTTGGCTAGGGGCCAGGGTTAGGGCTACGGGCCAGGGTTGTGGGCCAGGGTTAGGGCTAGGGGCCGTGGTTGTGGGCCAGGGTTAGGGCTAGGGGCTGGGGTTTTTGGCCAGGCTTAGTGCTAGGGGCCGGGGTTTTGGGCCAGGGTTAGGTCTAGGGGCGAGGGATAGGGCTAGGGGCCAGAGTTTTGGGCCAGGGTTAGGGCTAGGAGCTAGGGTTAGTGCTAGGGGCCAGTGTTTTGGGCCAGGGTTAGGGCTAGGGGCCAGGGTTAGGGCTAGGGGCCAGGGTTTTGGGCTAGGGTTAGGGCTACGGGCCAGGGTTTTGGGCCAGGGTTAGGGCTAGGGGCCAGGGTTAGGGCTACGGGCCGGGGTTTTGGGTCAGGGTTAGGGCTAGGGGCCGGGCTTGTCGGCCAGGGTTACGGCTAGGGGCCGGGGTTGTCAACCAGGGTTAGGGCTAGGGGCCAGGGTGTAGGGCTAGGGTCCAGGGTCTGGGCTAGCAGCCAGGGTTAGGGCTAGGGGCCAGGGTTTTGGGCCTGGGTTAGGGCTAGCGGCCAAGGTTTTGGGCCAAGGTTAGGGCTAGGGGCCGGGGTTAGTGCTACGGGCCAGGGTCTGGGCTAGCAGCCAGGGTTAGGGCTAGGGGCCAGGGTTTTGGGCCTGGGTTAGGGCTAGGGGCCAGGGTTTTGGGCCAGGGTTAGGGCTAGGAGCCGGGGTTTTGGGCCAGGGTTAGGGATAGGGGCCGGGGTTTTGGGCCAGGGTTAGGGCTAGGGGCCGGGGCTTTGGTCCAGGGTTAGGGCTAGGAGCCATGGTTAGGTCTAGGGGCCAGGGTTAGGGCTAGAGGCCAGGGTTAGGCTAGGGGCCAGGGTTTTGGGCCAAGGTTATGGCTAGGGGCCAGGGTTTTGGGCGAGGGCTAGAGCTAGGGGCTGGCGTTTTGGGCCAGGGTTAGGGTTAGGGGCCGGGGTTTTGGGCCAGGGTTAGGGCTAGGGGGGAGGGATAGGGCTAGGGGCCAGAGTTTTGGGCCAGGGTTAGGGCTAGGGGCCAGGATTTTGGGCCAGGGTTAGGGCTAGGGGACAGGGTTTTGGGCCAGGTTTAGGGCTATGTGCCAGGGTTAGGGCTAGAGGCCAGGGTTAGGGCTAGGGGACAGGGTTTTGGACCAGGGTTAGGGCTAGGGGCCAGGGTTAGGGCTAGGGGCCAGGGTTAGGGCTTGGGGCCGTGGTTTTGGGCCAAGGATAGGGCTAGGGGCCGGGGTTTTGGCCAGGGTTAGGGCTAGTGGCTAGGGTTAGGGCTAGGGGCCGGGGTTTTGGGCCATGGTTAGGGCTAGGGGCCGGGGTTTTGGCCAGGGTTAGGGCTAGGGGTCGGGGTTTTGGCCAGGGTTAGGGCTAGGGGCCGGGGTTTTGGGCCTGGGTTAGGGCTAGGGGCCAGGGTTTTGGGCCAGGGTTAGGGCTAGGGTCCAGGATTTTGGGCCAGGGTTAGGGCTAGGGGCCAGGGTTTTGGGCCAGGGTTAGGGCTATGGGACAGGGTTAGGTCTAGTGGCCAGGGTTAGGGCTAGGGGCCGTGGTTTTGGGCCAAGGATAGGGCTAGGGGCCGGGGTTTTGGGCCAGGGTTAGGGCTAGGGGCCAGGGTTTTGGTCCAGGGTTAGGCCTGGGGCCAGGGTTAGGGCTAGGGGCCACGGTTAGGTCTAGGGGCCGGGGTTTTCAGCCATGGTTAGGGCTAGGGGTCAGGGTTAGGGCTAGGGGCCGGGGTTTTGGGCCAGGGTTTGGGCTAGGTGCCGGGGTCTTGGGTCAGGGTTAGGGCTACGGGTCGGGGTTTTGGGCCAGGGTTAGGGCTAGTGGCCAGGGTTGTGCGCCAGGGTTAGGGCTAGGGGCTGGGGTTTTGGGACAGGGTTAGGGCTAGGGGCTGGGTTTTTCGGCCAGGGTTAGCGCTAGGGGTTGGGGTTTTTGGCTAGGGGCCAGGGTTAGGGCTAGGGGCCGTGGTTGTGGGCCAGGGTTAGGGCTAGGGGCTGGGGTTTTTGGCCAGGCTTAGTGCTAGGGGCCGGGGTTTTGGGCCAGGGTTAGGGCTAGGGGCTCGGGTTTTGGGCCAGGGTTAGGGCTAGGAGTCGTGGTTTTGGGCCAGGGTTAGGGCTAGGGGGGAGGGATAGGGCTAGGGGCCAGAGTTTTGAGCCAGGGTTAGGGCTAGGGGCTAGAGTTAGGCCTAGGGGCCAGTGTTTTGGGCCAGGGTTAGGGCTAGGGGCCAGGGTTAGGGCTAGGTGCCAGGGTTTTGGGCTAGGGTTAGGTCTAGGGGCCAGTGTTAGGGCTAGGGGCCGGTGTTTTGGGCCAGGGCTAGGGCCTGGGGCCTGGCTTTTGTGCCAGGGTTAGTGCTAGGGGCCAGGGTTTTGGGCCCGGGTTAGGGCTAGGGGACAGGGTTTTGGGCCAGGTTTAGGGCTATGGGCCAGGGTTAGGGCTAGAGGCCAGGGTTAGGGCTAGGGGCCAGGGTTTTGGACCAGGGTTAGGGCTAGGGGCCAGGGTTAGGGCTAGGGGCCAGGGTTAGGGCTTGGGGCCAGGGTTTTGGGCCAGGGTTAGGGCTAGGGGCCAGGGTTTTGGGCCACGGTTAGGGCTAGGGGCCCGGGTTTTGGGCCAGGGTTAGGGCTAGGGGCCAGGGTTTTGGGCCACGGTTAGGGCTAGGGGCTAGGGTTTGGGCCAGGGTTAGGGCTAGGGGCCAGGGTTTTGGGCCAGGGTTAGGGCTAGGGGCCCGGGTTTTGGGCCAGGGTTAGGGCTAGGGGCCGGGATTTTGGGCCAGGGTTAGGGCTAGGGGCTCGGGTTTTGGGCCAGGTTTAGGGCTAGGAGTCGTGGTTTTGGGCCAGGGTTAGGGCTAGGGGCCGGGGTTTAGGGCCAGGGTTAGGGCTAGGGGGGAGGGATAGGGCTAGGGGCCAGAGTTTTAGGCCAGGGTTAGGGCTAGGGGCTAGGGTTAGGGCTAGGGGCCAGGGTTTTGGGCCAGGGTTAGGGCTAGGGTCCAGGGTTAGGGCTAGGGGCCAGGGTTTTGGGCTAGGGTTTGGGCTACGGGCCAGGGTTTTCGGCCAGGGTTAGGGCTAGTGGCTAGGGTTAGGGCTAGGGGCCGGGGTTTTGGGCCATGGTTAGGGCTAGGGGCCGGGGTTTTGGCCAGGGTTAGGGCTAGGGGTCGGGGTTTTGGCCAGGGTTAGGGCTAGGGGCCGGGGTTTTGGGCCTGGGTTAGGGCTAGGGGCCAGGGTTTTGGGCCAGGGTTAGGGCTAGGGGCCAGGGTTTTCGGCCAGGGTTAGGGCTAGGGGCCAGGGTTAGGTCTTGTGGCCAGGGTTAGGGCTAGGGGCCGTGGTTTTGGGCCAAGGATAGGGCTAGGGGCCGGGGTTTTGGGCCAGGGTTAGGGCTAGGGGCCAGGGTTTTGGTCCAGGGTTAGGCCTGGGGCCAGGGTTAGGGCTAGGGGCCACGGTTAGGTCTAGGGGCCGGGGTTTTCAGCCATGGTTAGGGCTAGGGGTCAGGGTTAGGGCTAGGGGCCGGGGTTTTGGGCCAGGGTTTGGGCTAGGTGCCGGGGTCTTGGGTCAGGGTTAGGGCTAGGGGCCAGGGTTTTGGGCCAGGGTTAGGGCTAGGGGCCAGGATTTTGGGCCAGGGTTAGGGCTAGGGGCCAGGGTTTTGGGCCAGGGTTAGGGCTATGGGACAGGGTTAGGTCTAGTGGCCAGGGTTAGGGCTAGGGGCCGTGGTTTTGGGCCAAGGATAGGGCTAGGGGCCGGGGTTTTGGGCCAGGGTTAGGGCTAGGGGCCAGGGTTTTGGTCCAGGGTTAGGCCTGGGGCCAGGGTTAGGGCTAGGGGCCACGGTTAGGTCTAGGGGCCGGGGTTTTCAGCCATGGTTAGGGCTAGGGGTCAGGGTTAGGGCTAGGGGCCGGGGTTTTGGGCCAGGGTTTGGGCTAGGTGCCGGGGTCTTGGGTCAGGGTTAGGGCTACGGGTCGGGGTTTTGGGCCAGGGTTAGGGCTAGTGGCCAGGGTTGTGCGCCAGGGTTAGGGCTAGGGGCTGGGGTTTTGGGACAGGGTTAGGGCTAGGGGCTGGGTTTTTCGGCCAGGGTTAGCGCTAGGGGTTGGGGTTTTTGGCTAGGGGCCAGGGTTAGGGCTAGGGGCCGTGGTTGTGGGCCAGGGTTAGGGCTAGGGGCTGGGGTTTTTGGCCAGGCTTAGTGCTAGGGGCCGGGGTTTTGGGCCAGGGTTAGGGCTAGGGGCTCGGGTTTTGGGCCAGGGTTAGGGCTAGGAGTCGTGGTTTTGGGCCAGGGTTAGGGCTAGGGGGGAGGGATAGGGCTAGGGGCCAGAGTTTTGAGCCAGGGTTAGGGCTAGGGGCTAGAGTTAGGCCTAGGGGCCAGTGTTTTGGGCCAGGGTTAGGGCTAGGGGCCAGGGTTAGGGCTAGGTGCCAGGGTTTTGGGCTAGGGTTAGGTCTAGGGGCCAGTGTTAGGGCTAGGGGCCGGTGTTTTGGGCCAGGGCTAGGGCCTGGGGCCTGGCTTTTGTGCCAGGGTTAGTGCTAGGGGCCAGGGTTTTGGGCCCGGGTTAGGGCTAGGGGACAGGGTTTTGGGCCAGGTTTAGGGCTATGGGCCAGGGTTAGGGCTAGAGGCCAGGGTTAGGGCTAGGGGCCAGGGTTTTGGACCAGGGTTAGGGCTAGGGGCCAGGGTTAGGGCTAGGGGCCAGGGTTAGGGCTTGGGGCCAGGGTTTTGGGCCAGGGTTAGGGCTAGGGGCCAGGGTTAGGGGCCAGGGTTTTCGGCCACGGTTAGGGCTAGGGGCCCGGGTTTTGGGCCAGGGTTAGGGCTAGGGGCCAGGGTTTTGGGCCACGGTTAGGGCTAGGGGCTAGGGTTTTGGGCCAGGGTTAGGGCTAGGGGCCAGGGTTTTGGGCCAGGGTTAGGGCTAGGGGCCCGGGTTTTGGGCCAGGGTTAGGGCTAGGGGCCGGGATTTTGGGCCAGGGTTAGGGCTAGGGGCTCGGGTTTTGGGCCAGGTTTAGGGCTAGGAGTCGTGGTTTTGGGCCAGGGTTAGGGCTAGGGGCCGGGGTTTAGGGCCAGGGTTAGGGCTAGGGGGGAGGGATAGGGCTAGGGGCCAGAGTTTTAGGCCAGGGTTAGGGCTAGGGGCTAGGGTTAGGGCTAGGGGCCAGGGTTTTGGGCCAGGGTTAGGGCTAGGGTCCAGGGTTAGGGCTAGGGGCCAGGGTTTTGGGCTAGGGTTTGGGCTACGGGCCAGGGTTTTCGGCCAGGGTTAGGGCTAGTGGCTAGGGTTAGGGCTAGGGGCCGGGGTTTTGGGCCATGGTTAGGGCTAGGGGCCGGGGTTTTGGCCAGGGTTAGGGCTAGGGGTCGGGGTTTTGGCCAGGGTTAGGGCTAGGGGCCGGGGTTTTGGGCCTGGGTTAGGGCTAGGGGCCAGGGTTTTGGGCCAGGGTTAGGGCTAGGGGCCAGGGTTTTGGGCCAGGGTTAGGGCTAGGGGCCAGGGTTAGGTCTTGTGGCCAGGGTTAGGGCTAGGGGCCGTGGTTTTGGGCCAAGGATAGGGCTAGGGGCCGGGGTTTTGGGCCAGGGTTAGGGCTAGGGGCCAGGGTTTTGGTCCAGGGTTAGGCCTGGGGCCAGGGTTAGGGCTAGGGGCCACGGTTAGGTCTAGGGGCCGGGGTTTTCAGCCATGGTTAGGGCTAGGGGTCAGGGTTAGGGCTAGGGGCCGGGGTTTTGGGCCAGGGTTTGGGCTAGGTGCCGGGGTCTTGGGTCAGGGTTAGGGCTAGGGGTCGGGGTTTTGGGCCAGGTTTAGGGCTAGTGGCCAGGGTTGTGCGCCAGGGTTAGGGCTAGGGGCTGGGGTTTTGGGACAGGGTTAGGGCTAGGGGCTGGGTTTTTCGGCCAGGGTTAGCGCTAGGGGTTGGGGTTTTTGGCTAGGGGCCAGGGTTAGGGCTAGGGGCCGTGGTTGTGGGCCAGGGTTAGGGCTAGGGGCTGGGGTTTTTGGCCAGGCTTAGTGCTAGGGGCCGGGGTTTTGGGCCAGGGTTAGGGCTAGGGGCGAGGGATAGGGCTAGGGGCCAGAGTTCTGGGCCAGGGTTAGGGCTAGGAGCTAGGGTTAGGGCTAGGGGCCAGTGTTTTGGGCCAGGGTTAGGGCTAGGGGCCAGGGTTAGGGCTAGGGGCCAGGATTTTGGGCTAGGGTTAGGGCTACGGGCCAGGGTTTTGGGCCAGTGTTAGGGTAGGGGACAGGGTTTTGGGCCAGGTTTAGGGCTATGGGCCAGGGTTAGGGCTAGAGGCCAGGGTTAGGGCTAGGGGACAGGGTTTTGGACCAGGGTTAGGGCTAGGGGTCAGGGTTAGTGCAAGGTGCCGGAGTCTTGGGTCAGGGTTAGGGCTAGGGGTCTGGGTTTTGGGCCAGGTTTAGGGTTAGGGGCCAGGGTTGTGCGCCAGGGTTAGGGCTAGGGGCCAGGGTTTTGGGCCAGGGTTAGGGCTAGGGGCCAGGGTTAGGGCTAGGGGCCGGGGTTTTGGGCTAGGGCTAGGGCCTGGGGCCTGGCTTTTGTGCCAGGGTTAGTGCTAGGGGCCAGGGTTTTGGGCCAGGGTTAGGGCTAGGGGCCAGGGTTTTGGGCCAGGTTTAGGGCTATGGGCCAGGGTCAGGGCTAGAGGCCAGGGTTAGGGCTAGGGGACAGGGTTTTGGACCAGGGTTAGGGCTAGGGGCCAGGGTTAGGGCTAGGGGCCAGGGTTAGTGCTTGGGGCCAGGGTTTTGGGCCAGGGTTATGGCTAGGGGCCAGGGTTAGGGCTAGGCGCCAGGGTTTTCGGCCAGGGTTAGGGCTAGGGGCCAGGGTTTTGGGCCAGGGTTAGGGCTAGGGGCCGGGATTTTGGGCCAGGGTTAGGGCTAGGTGCCGGGGTCTTGGGCCAGGGTTAGGGCTAGGGGCCAGGGTTTTGGGCCAGGGTTAGGGCTAGGGGCTCGGGTTTTGGGCCAGGGTTAGGGCTAGGAGTCGTGGTTTTGGGCCAGGGTTAGGGCTAGGGGCCAGGGTTAGGGCTAGGGCCCAGGGTTAGGGCTAGGGGCCGTGGTTTTGGGCCAGGGCTAGGGCTAGGGGCCGGGGTTGTGGGCCAGGGTTAGGGCTACGGGCCAGGGTTTTCGTCCAGGGTTAGGGCTATGGGACAGGGTTAGGTCTAGGGGCCAGGGTTAGGGCTAGGGGCCGTGGTTTTGGGCCAGGGATAGGGCTAGGGGCTGGGGTTTTGGGCCAGGGTTAGGGCTAGGGGCCAGGGTTTTGGGCCAGGGTTAGGGCTAGGGGCCAGGGTTAGGGCTAGGGGCCACGGTTAGGTCTAGGGGCCGGGGTTTTCGGCCATGGTTAGGGCTAGGGGCCAGGGTTAGGGCTAGGGGCCGGGGTTTTGGGCCAGGGTTAGGGCTAGGTGCCGGGGTCTTGGGTCAGGGTTAGGGCTAGGGGTCGGGGTTTTTGGACAGGGTTAGGGTTAGGGGCCAGGGTTTTGGGCCAGAGTTAGGGCTAGGGGCTGGGGTTTTGGGACAGGGTTAGGGCTAGGGGCTGGGTTTTTCGGCCAGGGTTAGCGCTAGGGGTTGGGGTTTTTGGCTAGGGGCCAGGGTTAGGGCTACGGGCCAGGGTTGTGGGCCAGGGTTAGGGCTAGGGGCCGTGGTTGTGGGCCAGGGTTAGGGCTAGGAGCCATGGTTAGGTCTAGGGGCCAGGGTTAGGGCTAGAGGCCAGGGTTAGGGCTAGGGGCCAGGGTTAGGGCTAGGGGCCAGGGTTTTGGGCCAAGGTTATGGCTAGGGGCCAGGGTTTTGGGCGAGGGCTAGGACTAGGGGCTGGTGTTTTGGGCCAGGGTTAGGGTTAGGGGCCGGGGTTTTGGGCCAGGGTTAGGGCTAGGGGCCAGGGTTAGCGCTAGTGGCCGGGGTTGTGGGCCAGGTTTAGGACTAGGGGCCGGGGCTGTGGACCAGGGTTAGGGCTATGGGCCGGGGTTTTGGGCCAGGGATAGGGCTAGGGGCCGTGGTATTGGGCCAGGGTTAGGGCTAGGGGCCGGGGTTTTGGGCCAGGGTTAGGGCTAGGGGGGAGGGATAGGGCTAGGGGCCAGAGTTTTGGGCCAGGGTTAGGGCTAGGGGCTAGAGTTAGGCCCAGGGGCCAGTGTTTTGGGCCAGGGTTAGGGCTAGGGGCCAGGGTTAGGGCTAGGGGCCAGGGTTTTGGACTAGGGTTAGGGCTACGGGACAGTCTTAGGGCTAGGGGCCGGGGTTTTGGGCCAGGGCTAGGGCCTGGGGCCTGGCTTTTGTGCCAGGGTTAGTGCTAGGGGCCAGGGTTTTGGGCCAGGATTAGGGCTAGGGGACAGGGTTTTGGGCCAGGTTTAGGGCTATGGGCCAGGGTTAGGGCTAGAGGCCAGGGTTAGGGCTAGGGGACAGGGTTTTGGACCAGGGTTAGGGCTAGGGGCCAGGGTTAGGGCTAGGGGCCAGGGTTAGGGCTTGGGGCCAGGGTTTTGGGCCAGGGTTATGGCTAGGGGCCAGGGTTAGGGCTAGGGGCCAGGGTTTTGGGCCACGGTTAGGGCTAGGGTCCCGGGTTTTGGGCCAGGGTTACGGCTAGGGGCCAGGGTTTTGGGCCACGGTTAGGGCTAGGGGGCCGGGTTTTGGGCCAGGGTTAGGGCTAGGGGCCAGGGTTTTGGGCCAGGGTTAGGGCTAGGGGCCCGGGTTTTGGGCCAGGGTTAGGGCTAGGGGCCGGGATTTTGGGCCAGGGTTAGGGCTAGGGGCTCGGGTTTTGGGCCAGGTTTAGGGCTAGGAGTCGTGGTTTTGGGCCAGGGTTAGGGCTAGGGGCCGGGGTTTAGGGCCAGGGTTAGGGCTAGGGGGGAGGGATAGGGCTAGGGGCCAGAGTTTTGGGCCAGGGTTAGGGCTAGGGGCTAGAGTTAGGGCTAGGGGCCAGGGTTTTGGGCCAGGGTTAGGGCTAGGGTCCAGGGTTAGGGCTAGGGGCCAGGGTTTTGGGCTAGGGTTTGGGCTACGGGCCAGGGTTTTCGGCCAGGGTTAGGGCTAGGGGCCAGGGTTAGGGCTAGGGGCCGGGGTTTTGGGCCATGGTTAGGGCTAGTGGCCGGGGTTTTCGCCAGGATTAGGGCTAGGGGTCGGGGTTTTGGCCAGGGTTAGGGCTAGGGGCCGGGGTTTTGGGCCTGGGTTAGGGCTAGGGGCCAGGGTTTTGGGCCAGGGTTAGGGTAGGGGCCAGGGTTTTGGGCCAGGGTTAGGGCTAGGGGCCAGGGTTTTGGGCCAGGGTTAGGGCTAGGGGCCAGGGTTTTGGGCCAAGGATAGGGCTAGGGGCCGGGGTTTTGGGCCAGGGTTAGGGCTAGGGGCCAGGGTTTTGGTCCAGGGTTAGGGCTAGGGGCCAGGGTTAGGGCTAGGGGCCACGGTTAGGTCTAGGGGCCGGGGTTTTCAGCCATGGTTAGGGCTAGGGGTCAGGGTTAGGGCTAGGGGCCGGGGTTTTGGGCCAGGGTTTGGGCTAGGTGCCGGGGTCTTGGGTCAGGGTTAGGGCTAGGGGTCGGGGTTTTGGGCCAGGGTTAGGGCTAGTGGCCAGGGTTGTGCGCCAGGGTTAGGGCTAGGGGCTGGGGTTTTGGGACAGGGTTAGGGCTAGGGGCTGGGTTTTTCGGCCAGGGTTAGCGCTAGGGGTTGGGGTTTTTGGCTAGGGGCCAGGGTTAGGGCTAGGGGCCGTGGTTGTGGGCCAGGGTTAGGGCTAGGGGCTGGGGTTTTTGGCCAGGCTTAGTGCTAGGGGCCGGGGTTTTGGAACAGGGTTAGGGCTAGGGGCGAGGGATAGGGCTAGGGGCCAGAGTTTTGGGCCAGGGTTAGGGCTAGGAGCTAGGGTTAGGGCTAGGGGCCAGTGTTTTGGGCCAGGGTTAGGGCTAGGGGCCAGGGTTAGGGCTAGGGGCCAGGGTTTTGGGCTAGGGTTAGGGCTACGGGCCAGGGTTTTGTGCCAGGGTTAGTGCTAGGGGCCAGGGTTTTGGGCCAGTGTTAGGGCTAGGGGACAGGGTTTTCGGCCAGGTTTCGGGCTATGGGCCAGGGTTAGGGCTGGAGGCCAGGGTTAGGGCTAGGGGACAGTGTTTTGGACCAGGGTTAGGGCTAGGGGTCAGGGTTAGTGCAAGGTGCCGGAGTCTTGGGTCAGGGTTAGGGCTAGGGGTCGGGGTTTTGGGCGAGGTTTAGGGTTAGGGGCCAGGGTTAGGGCTAGGGGCCGGGGTTTTCGGCCAGGGCTAGGGCCTGGGGCCTGTCTTTTGTGCCAGGGTTAGTGCTAGGGGCCAGGGTTTTGGGCCAGGGTTAGGGCTAGGGGCCAGGGTTTTGGGCCAGGTTTAGGGCTATGGGCCAGGGTCAGGGCTAGAGGCCAGGGTTAGGGCTAGGGGACAGGGTTTTGGACCAGGGTTAGGGCTAGGGGCCAGGGTTAGAGCTAGGGGCCAGGGTTAGTGCTTGGGGCCAGGGTTTTGGGCCAGGGTTAGGGCTAGGGGCCAGGGTTAGGGCTAGGGGCCAGGGTTTTGGGCCACGGTTAGGGCTAGGGGCCCGGGTTTTGGGCCAGGGTTAGGTCTAGGGGCCAGGGTTTTGGGCCAGGGTTAGGGCTAGGGGCCAGGGTTTTGGGCCAGGGTTAGGGCTAGGGGCCGGGATTTTGGGCCAGGGTTAGGGCTAGGTGCCGGGGTTTTGGGCCAGGGTTAGGGCTAGGGGCCAGGGTTTTGGGCCAGGGTTAGGGCTAGGGGCTCGGGTTTTGGGCCAGGGTTAGGGCTAGGAGTCGTGGTTTTGGGCCAGGGTTAGGGCTAGGGGCCAGGGTTAGGGCTAGGGGCCGTGGTTTTGGGCCAGGGCTAGGGCTAGGGACCGGGGTTGTGGGCCAGGGTTAGGGCTACGGGCCAGGGTTTTCGGCCAGGGTTAGGGCTATGGGACAGGGTTACGTCTAGGGGCCAGGGTTAGGGCTAGGGGCCGTGGTTTTGGGCCAGGGATAGGGCTAGGGGCTTGGGTTTTGGGCCAGGGTTAGGGCTAGGGGCCAGGGTTTTGGGCCACGGTTAGGGCTAGGGGCCAGGGTTAGGGCTAGGGGCCACGGTTAGGTCTAGGGGCCGGGGTTTTCGGCCATGGTTAGGGCTAGGGGCCAGGGTTAGGGCTAGGGGCCAGGGTTTTGGGCTAGGGTTTGGGCTACGGGCCAGGGTTTTCGGCCAGGGTTAGGGCTAGTGGCTAGGGTTAGGGCTAGGGGCCGGGGTTTTGGGCCATGGTTAGGGCTAGGGGCCGGGGTTTTGGCCAGGGTTAGGGCTAGGGGTCGGGGTTTTGGCCAGGGTTAGGGCTAGGGGCTCGGGTTTTGGGCCAGGGTTAGGGCTAGGAGTCGTGGTTTTGGGCCAGGGTTAGGGCTCGGGGCCGGGGTTTAGGGCCAGGGTTAGGGCTAGGGGGGAGGGATAGGGCTAGGGGCCAGAGTTTTGGGCCATGGTTAGGGCTAGGGGCTAGGGTTAGGGCTAGGGGCCAGTGTTTTGGGCCAGGGTTAGGGCTAGGGGCCAGGGTTAGGGCTAGGGGCCAGGGTTTTGGGCTAGGGTTAGGGCTAGGGGCCAGGGTTTTCGGCCAGGGTTGAGGCTAGGGGCTAGGGTTAGGTCTAGGGGCCGGGGTTTTGGGCCATGGTTAGGGCTAGGGGCCGCGGTTTTGGCCAGGGTTAGGGCTAGGGGTCGGGGTTTTGGCCAGGGTTAGGGCTAGGGGCCGGGGTTTTGGGCCAGGTTTAGGGCTAGGGGCTGGGGTTGTGGGCCAGGGTTAGGGCTAGGAGCCAGGGTTAGGGCTAGGGGCCAGGGTTAGGGCTAGGGGCCGTCGTTTTGGGCCAGGGCTAGGGCTAGGGGCCGGGGTTGTGGGCCAGGGTTAGTGCTACGGGCCAGGGTTTTCGGCCAGGGTTAGGGCTATGGGACAGGGTTAGTTCTAGGGGCCAGGGTTAGGGCTAGGGGCCGTGGTTTTGGGCCAGGGATAGGGCTAGGGGCTGGGGTTTTGGGCCAGGGTTAGGGCTAGGGGCCAGGGTTTTGGGCCAGGGTTAGGGCTAGGGGCCAGGGTTTTGGGCCAGGGTTAGGGCTAGGGGCCAGGGTTAGGGCTAGGGGCCACGGTTAGGTCTAGGGGCTGGGGTTTTCGGCCATGGTTAGGGCTAGGGGCCAGGGTTAGGGCTAGGGGCCGGGGTTTTGGGCCAGGGTTAGGGCTAGGTGCCGGGGTCTTGGGTCAGGGTTAGGGCTAGGGGTCGGGGTTTTGGGCCAGGGTTAGGGTTAGGGGCCAGGGTTAGAGCTAGGGGCCAGGGTTTTGGGCCAGGGTTAGGGCTAGTGGCCAGGGTTGTGCGCCAGGGTTAGGGCTAGGGGCTGGGGTTTTGGGACAGGGTTAGGGCTAGGGGCTGGGTTTTTCGGCCAGGGTTAGCGCTAGGGGTTGGGGTTTTTGGCTAGGGGCCAGGGTTAGGGCTACGGGCCAGGGTTGTGGGCCAGGGTTAGGGCTAGGGGCCGTGGTTGTGGGCCAGGGTTAGGGCTAGGGGCTGGGGTTTTTGGCCAGGCTTAGTGCTAGGGGCCGGGGTTTTGGGCCAGGGTTAGGTCTAGGGGCGAGGGATAGGGCTAGGGGCCAGAGTTTTGGGCCAGGGTTAGGGCTAGGAGCTAGGGTTAGTGCTAGGGGCCAGTGTTTTGGGCCAGGGTTAGGGCTAGGGGCCAGGGTTAGGGCTAGGGGCCAGGGTTTTGGGCTAGGGTTAGGGCTACGGGCCAGGGTTTTGGGCCAGGGTTAGGGCTAGGGGCCAGGGTTAGGGCTACGGGCCGGGGTTTTGGGTCAGGGTTAGGGCTAGGGGCCGGGCTTGTCGGCCAGGGTTACGGCTAGGGGCCGGGGTTGTCAACCAGGGTTAGGGCTAGGGGCCAGGGTGTAGGGCTAGGGTCCAGGGTCTGGGCTAGCAGCCAGGGTTAGGGCTAGGGGCCAGGGTTTTGGGCCTGGGTTAGGGCTAGCGGCCAAGGTTTTGGGCCAAGGTTAGGGCTAGGGGCCGGGGTTAGTGCTACGGGCCAGGGTCTGGGCTAGCAGCCAGGGTTAGGGCTAGGGGCCAGGGTTTTGGGCCTGGGTTAGGGCTAGGGGCCAGGGTTTTGGGCCAGGGTTAGGGCTAGGAGCCGGGGTTTTGGGCCAGGGTTAGGGATAGGGGCCGGGGTTTTGGGCCAGGGTTAGGGCTAGGGGCCGGGGCTTTGGTCCAGGGTTAGGGCTAGGAGCCATGGTTAGGTCTAGGGGCCAGGGTTAGGGCTAGAGGCCAGGGTTAGGGCTAGGGGCCAGGGTTTTGGGCCAAGGTTATGGCTAGGGGCCAGGGTTTTGGGCGAGGGCTAGAGCTAGGGGCTGGCGTTTTGGGCCAGGGTTAGGGTTAGGGGCCGGGGTTTTGGGCCAGGGTTAGGGCTAGGGGGGAGGGATAGGGCTAGGGGCCAGAGTTTTGGGCCAGGGTTAGGGCTAGGGGCCAGGGTTTTGGGCCAGGGTTAGGGCTAGGGGACAGGGTTTTGGGCCAGGTTTAGGGCTATGGGCCAGGCTTAGGGCTAGAGGCCAGGGTTAGGGCTAGGGGACAGGGTTTTGGACCAGGGTTAGGGCTAGGGGCCAGGGTTAGGGCTAGGGGCCAGGGTTAGGGCTTGGGGCCAGGGTTTTGGGCCAGGGTTATGGCTAGGGGCCAGGGTTAGGGCTAGGGGCCAGGGTTTTGGGCCACGGTTAGGGCTAGGGGCCCGGGTTTTGGGCCAGGGTTAGGGCTAGGGGCCAGGGTTTTGGGCCACGGTTAGGGCTAGGGGCCCGGGTTTTGGGCCAGGGTTAGGGCTAGGGGCCAGGGTTTTGGGCCAGGGTTAGGGCTAGGGGCCCGGGTTTTGGGCCAGGGTTAGGGCTAGGGGCCGGGATTTTGGGCCAGGGTTAGGGCTAGGGGCTCGGGTTTTGGGCCAGGTTTAGGGCTAGGAGTCGTGGTTTTGGGCCAGGGTTAGGGCTAGGGGCCGGGGTTTAGGGCCAGGGTTAGGGCTAGGGGGGAGGGATAGGGCTAGGGGCCAGAGTTTTGGGGCAGGGTTAGGGCTAGGGGCTAGGGTTAGGGCTAGGGGCCAGGGTTTTGGGCCAGGGTTAGGGCTAGGGTCCAGGGTTAGGGCTAGGGGCCAGGGTTTTGGGCTAGGGTTTGGGCTACGGGCCAGGGTTTTCGGCCAGGGTTAGGGCTAGTGGCTAGGGTTAGGGCTAGGGGCCGGGGTTTTGGGCCATGGTTAGGGCTAGGGGCCGGGGTTTTGGCCAGGGTTAGGGCTAGGGGTCGGGGTTTTGGCCAGGGTTAGGGCTAGGGGCCGGGGTTTTGGGCCTGGGTTAGGGCTAGGGGCCAGGGTTTTGGGCCAGGGTTAGGGCTAGGGGCCAGGATTTTGGGCCAGGGTTAGGGCTAGGGGCCAGGGTTTTGGGCCAGGGTTAGGGCTATGGGACAGGGTTAGGTCTAGTGGCCAGGGTTAGGGCTAGGGGCCGTGGTTTTGGGCCAAGGATAGGGCTAGGGGCCGGGGTTTTGGGCCAGGGTTAGGGCTAGGGGCCAGGGTTTTGGTCCAGGGTTAGGCCTGGGGCCAGGGTTAGGGCTAGGGGCCACGGTTAGGTCTAGGGGCCGGGGTTTTCAGCCATGGTTAGGGCTAGGGGTCAGGGTTAGGGCTAGGGGCCGGGGTTTTGGGCCAGGGTTTGGGCTAGGTGCCGGGGTCTTGTGTCAGGGTTAGGGCTACGGGTCGGGGTTTTGGGCCAGGGTTAGGGCTAGTGGCCAGGGTTGTGCGCCAGGGTTAGGGCTAGGGGCTGGGGTTTTGGGACAGGGTTAGGGCTAGGGGCTGGGTTTTTCGGCCAGGGTTAGCGCTAGGGGTTGGGGTTTTTGGCTAGGGGCCAGGGTTAGGGCTAGGGGCCGTGGTTGTGGGCCAGGGTTAGGGCTAGGGGCTGGGGTTTTGGGCCAGGGTTAGGGCTAGGGGCCAGGATTTTGGGCCAGGGTTAGGGCTAGGGGCTCGGGTTTTGGGCCAGGGTTAGGGCTAGGAGTCGTGGTTTTGGGCCAGGGTTAGGGCTAGGGGCTAGAGTTAGGCCTAGGGGACAGTGTTTTGGGCCAGGGTTAGGGCTAGGGGCCAGGGTTAGGGCTAGGGGCCAGGGTTTTGGGCTAGGGTTAGGTCTAGGGGCCAGTGTTAGGGCTAGGGGCCGGTGTTTTGGGCCAGGGCTAGGGCCTGGGGCCTGGCTTTTGTGCCAGGGTTAGTGCTAGGGGCCAGGGTTTTGGGCCAGGGTTAGGGTAGGGGCCAGGGTTTTGGGCCAGGGTTAGGGCTAGGGGCCAGGGTTTTGGGCCAGGGTTAGGGCTAGGGGCCAGGGTTTTGGGCCAAGGATAGGGCTAGGGGCCGGGGTTTTGGGCCAGGGTTAGGGCTAGGGGCCAGGGTTTTGGTCCAGGGTTAGGGCTAGGGGCCAGGGTTAGGGCTAGGGGCCACGGTTAGGTCTAGGGGCCGGGGTTTTCGGCCATGGTTAGGGCTAGGGGTCAGGGTTAGGGCTAGGGGCCGGGGTTTTGGGCCAGGGTTTGGGCTAGGTGCCGGGGTCTTGGGTCAGGGTTAGGGCTAGGGGTCGGGGTTTTGGGCCAGGGTTAGGGCTAGTGGCCAGGGTTGTGCGCCAGGGTTAGGGCTATGGGCTGGGGTTTTGGGACAGGGTTAGGGCTAGGGGCTGGGTTTTTCGGCCAGGGTTAGCGCTAGGGGTTGGGGTTTTTGGCTAGGGGCCAGGGTTAGGGCTAGGGGCCGTGGTTGTGGGCCAGGGTTAGGGCTAGGGGCTGGGGTTTTTGGCCAGCCTTAGTGCTAGGGGCCGGGGTTTTGGGCCAGGGTTAGGGCTAGGGGCGAGGGATAGGGCTAGGGGCCAGAGTTTTGGGCCAGGTTTAGGGCTAGGAGCTAGGGTTAGGGCTAGGGGCCAGTGTTTTGGGCCAGGGTTAGGGCTAGGGGCCAGGGTTAGGGCTAGGGGCCAGGGTTTTGGGCTAGGGTTAGGGCTACGGGCCAGGGTTTTGTGCCAGGGTTAGTGCTAGGGGCCAGGGTTTTGGGCCAGTGTTAGGGCTAGGGGACAGGGTTTTCGGCCAGGTTTCGGGCTATGGGCCAGGGTTAGGGCTAGAGGCCAGGGTTAGGGCTAGGGGACAGTGTTTTGGACCAGGGTTAGGGCTAGGGGTCAGGGTTAGTGCAAGGTGCCGGAGTCTTGGGTCAGGGTTAGGGCTAGGGGTCGGGGTTTTGGGCCAGGTTTAGGGTTAGGGGCCAGGGTTAGGGCTAGGGGCCGGGGTTTTCGGCCAGGGCTAGGGCCTGGGGCCTGTCTTTTGTGCCAGGGTTAGTGCTAGGGGCCAGGGTTTTGGGCCAGGGTTAGGGCTAGGGGCCAGGGTTTTGGGCCAGGTTTAGGGCTATGGGCCAGGGTCAGGGCTAGAGGCCAGGGTTAGGGCTAGGGGACAGGGTTTTGGACCAGGGTTAGGGCTAGGGGCCAGGGTTAGGGCTAGGGGCCAGGGTTAGTGCTTGGGGCCAGGGTTTTGGGCCAGGGTTAGGGCTAGGGGCCAGGGTTAGGGCTAGGGGCCAGGGTTTTGGGCCACGGTTAGGGCTAGGGGCCCGGGTTTTGGGCCAGGGTTAGGGCTAGGGGCCAGGGTTTTGGGCCAGGGTTAGGGCTAGGGGCCAGGGTTTTGGGCCAGGGTTAGGGCTAGGGGCCGGGATTTTGGGCCAGGGTTAGGGCTAGGTGCCGGGGTTTTGGGCCAGGGTTAGGGCTAGGGGCCAGGGTTTTGGGCCAGGGTTAGGGCTAGGGGCTCGGGTTTTGGGCCAGGGTTAGGGCTAGGAGTCGTGGTTTTGGGCCAGGGTTAGGGCTAGGGGCCAGGGTTAGGGCTAGGGGCCGTGGTTTTGGGCCAGGGCTAGGGCTAGGGACCGGGGTTGTGGGCCAGGGTTAGGGCTACGGGCCAGGGTTTTCGGCCAGGGTTAGGGCTATGGGACAGGGTTACGTCTAGGGGCCAGGGTTAGGGCTAGGGGCCGTGGTTTTGGGCCAGGGATAGGGCTAGGGGCTTGGGTTTTTGGCCAGGGTTAGGGCTGGGGGCCAGGGTTTTGGGCCAGGGTTAGGGCTAGGGGCCAGGGTTAGGGCTAGGGGCCACGGTTAGGTCTAGGGGCCGGGGTTTTCGGCCATGGTTAGGGCTAGGGGCCAGGGTTAGGGCTAGGGGCCAGGGTTTTGGGCTAGGGTTTGGGCTACGGGCCAGGGTTTTCGGCCAGGGTTAGGGCTAGTGGCTAGGGTTAGGGCTAGGTGCCGGGGTTTTGGGCCATGGTTAGGGCTAGGGGCCGGGGTTTTGGCCAGGGTTAGGGCTAGGGGTCGGGGTTTTGGCCAGGGTTAGGGCTAGGGGCTCGGGTTTTGGGCCAGGGTTAGGGCTAGGAGTCGTGGTTTTGGGCCAGGGTTAGGGCTAGGGGCCGGGGTTAGGGCTAGGGGCCACGGTTAGGTCTATGGGCCGGGGTTTTCTGCCATGGTTAGGGCTAGGGGCCAGGGTTAGGGCTAGGGGCCAGGGTTTTGGGCTAGGGTTTGGGCTACGGGCCAGGGTTAGGGCTAGGGGCCAGGGTTAGGGCTAGGGGCCAGGGTTTTGGGCCACGGTTAGGGCTAGGTGCCGGGGTCTTGGGTCAGGGTTAGGGCTAGGGGTCAGGGTTTTTGGACAGGGTTAGGGTTAGGGGCCAGGGTTAGAGCTAGGGGCCAGGGTTTTGGGCCAGGGTTAGGGCTAGTGGCCAGGGTTGTGCGCCAGGGTTAGGGCTAGGGGCTGGGGTTTTGGGCCAGGGTTAGGGCTAGGGGGGAGGGATAGGGCTAGGGGCCAGAGTTTTGGGCCAGGGTTAGGGCTAGGGGCTAGAGTTAGGCCTAGGGGCCGGAGTTTTGGGCCAGGGTTAGGGCTAGGGGCCAGGGTTAGGGCTAGGGGCCAGGGTTAGGGCTAGGGGCCAGGGTTTTGGGCTAGGGTTAGGGCTACGGGCCAGTGTTAGGGCTAGGGGCCGGGGTTTTGGGCCAGGGCTAGGGCCTGGGGCCTGGCTTTTGTGCCAGGGTTAGTGCTAGGGGCCAGGGTTTTGGGCCAGGGTTAGGGCTAGGGGACAGGGTTTTGGGCCAGGTTTAGGGCTATGGGCCAGGGTTAGGGCTAGAGGCCAGGGTTAGGGCTAGGGGACAGGGTTTTGGACCAGGGTTAGGGCTAGGGGCCAGGATTAGGGCTAGGGGCCAGGGTTTTGGGCCACGGTTAGGGCTAGGGACCGGGGTTGTGGGCCAGGGTTAGGGCTAGGGGCCAGGGTTTTGGGCCAGGGTTAGGGCTAGGGGCCAGGGTTAGGGCTAGGGGCCACGGTTAGGTCTAGGGGCCGGGGTTTTCGGCCATGGTTAGGGCTAGGGGCCAGGGTTAGGGCTAGGGGCCGGGGTTTTGGGCCAGGGTTAGGGCTAGGTGCCGGGGTCTTGGGTCAGGGTTAGGGCTAGGGGTCGGGGTTTTTGGACAGGGTTAGGGTTAGGGGCCAGGGTTAGAGCTAGGGGCCAGGGTTTTGGGCCAGGATTAGGGCTAGTGGCCAGGGTTGTGCGCCAGGGTTAGGGCTAGGGGCTGGGGTTTTGGGACAGGGTTAGGGCTAGGGGCTGGGTTTTTCGGCCAGGGTTAGCGCTAGGGGTTGGGGTTTTTGGCTAGGGGCCAGGGTTAGGGCTACGGGCCAGGGTTTTGGGCCAGGGTTAGGGCTAGGGGCCGTGGTTGTGGGCCAGGGTTAGGGCTAGGAGCCATGGTTAGGTCTAGGGGCCAGGGTTAGGGCTAGAGGCCAGGGTTAGGGCTAGGGGCCAGGGTTAGGGCTAGGGGCCAGGGTTTTGGGCCAAGGTTATGGCTAGGGGCCAGGGTTTTGGGCGAGGGCTAGGACTAGGGGCTGGCGTTTTGGGCCAGGGTTAGGGTTAGGGGCCGGGGTTTTGGGCCAGGGTTAGGGGTAGGAGCCAGGGTTAGCGCTAGTGGCCGGGGTTGTGGGCCAGGTTTAGGGCTAGGGGCCGGGGCTGTGGACCAGGGTTAGGGCTATGGGCCGGGGTTTTGGGCCAGGGTTAGGGCTAGGGGCCGTGGTATTGGGCCAGGGTTAGGGCTTGGGGCCGGGGTTTTGGGCCAGGGTTAGGGCTAGGGGGGAGGGATAGGGCTAGGGGCCAGAGTTTTGGGCCAGGGTTAGGGCTAGGGGCTAGAGTTAGGCCTAGGGGCCAGAGTTTTGGGCCAGGGTTAGGGCTAGGGGCCAGGGTTAGGGCTAGGGGCCAGGGTTTTGGGCTAGGGTTAGGGCTAGGGGACAGTGTTAGGGCTAGGGGCCGGGGTTTTGGGCCAGGGCTAGGGCCTGAGGCCTGGCTTTTGTGCCAGGGTCAGTGCTAGGGGACAGGGTTTTGGGCCAGGGTTAGGGCTAGGGGACAGGGTTTTGGGCCAGGTTTAGGGCTATGGGCCAGGGTTAGGGCTAGAGGCCAGGGTTAGGGCTAGGGGACAGGGTTTTGGACCAGGGTTAGGGCTAGGGGCCAGGGTTAGGGCTAGGGGCCAGGGTTAGGGCTTGGGGCCAGGGTTTTGGGCCAGGGTTATGGCTAGGGGCCAGGGTTAGGGCTAGGGGCCAGGGTTTTGGGCCACGGTTAGGGCTAGGGGCCCGGGTTTTGGGCCAGGGTTAGGGCTAGGGGCCAGGGTTTTGGGCCACGGTTAGGGCTAGGGGCCCGGGTTTTGGGCCAGGGTTAGGGCTAGGGGCCAGGGTTTTGGGCCAGGGTTAGGGCTAGGGGCCCGGGTTTTGGGCCAGGGTTAGGGCTAGGGGCCAGGGTTTTGGGCTAGGTTTTGGGCTATGGGCCAGGGTTTTCGGCCAGGGTTAGGTTTAGGGGCTAGGGTTAGGGCCAGGGGCCGGGGTTTTGGGCCATGGTTAGGGCTAGGGGCCGGGGTTTTGGCCAGGGTTAGGGCTAGGGGTCGGGGTTTTGGCCAGGGTTAGGGCTAGGGGCCGGGGTTTTGGGCCTGGGTTAGGGCTAGGGGCCAGGGTTTTGGGCCAGGGTTAGGGCTAGGGGCCAGGGTTTTGGGCCAGGGTTAGGGCTAGGGGCCAGGGTTTTGGGCCAGGGTTAGGGCTATGGGACAGGGTTAGGTCTAGGGGCCAGGGTTAGGGCTAGGGGCCGTGGTTTTGGGCCAAGGATAGGGCTAGGGGCCGGGGTTTTGGGCCAGGGTTAGGGCTAGGGGCCAGGGTTAGGGCTAGGGGCCACGGTTAGGTCTACGGGCCGGGGTTTTCGGCCATGGTTAGGGCTAGGGGTCAGGGTTAGGGCTAGGGGCCGGGGTTTTGGGCCAGGGTTTGGGCTAGGTGCCGGGGTCTTGGGTCAGGGTTAGGGCTAGGGGTCGGGGTTTTGGGCCAGGGTTAGGGCTAGTGGCCAGGGTTGTGCGCCAGGGTTAGGGCTAGGGGCTGGGGTTTTAGGACTGGTTTAGGGCTAGGGGCTGGGTTTTTCGGCCAGGGTTAGCGCTAGGGGTTGGGGTTTTTGGCTAGGGGCCAGGGTTAGGGCTAGGGGCCGTGGTTGTGGGCCAGGGTTAGGGCTAGGGGCTGGGGTTTTTGGCCAGCCTTATTGCTAGGGGCCGGGGTTTTGGGCCAGGGTTAGGGCTAGGGGCGAGGGATAGGGCTAGGGGCCAGAGTTTTGGGCCAGGGTTAGGGCTAGGAGCTAGGGTTAGGGCTAGGGGCCAGTGTTTTGGGCCAGGGTTAGGGCTAGGGGCCAGGGTTAGGGCTAGGGGCCAGGGTTTTGGGCTAGGGTTAGGGCTACGGGCCAGGGTTTTGTGCCAGGGTTAGTGCTAGGGGCCAGGGTTTTGGGCCAGTGTTAGGGCTAGGGGACAGGGTTTTGGGCCAGGTTTAGGGCTATAGGCCAGGGTTAGGGCTAGAGGCCAGGGTTAGGGCTAGGGGACAGTGTTTTGGACCAGGGTTAGGGCTAGGGGTCAGGGTTAGTGCAAGGTGCCGGGGTCTTGTGTCAGGGTTAGGGCTAGGGTTCGGGGTTTTGGGCCAGGTTTAGGGTTAGGGGCCAGGGTTAGAGCTAGGGGCCAGGGTTTTGGGCCAGGTTTAGGGCTAGTGGCCAGGGTTGTGCGCCAGGGTTAGGGCTAGGGGCCAGGGTTTTGGGCCAGGGTTAGGGCTAGGAGCCAGGGTTAGGGCTAGGGGCCGGGGTTTTGGGCCAGGGCTAGGGCCTGGGGCCTGGCTTTTGTGCCAGGGTTAGTGCTAGGGGCCAGTGTTTTGGGCCAGGGTTAGGGCTAGGGGACAGGGTTTTGGGCCAGGGTTAGGGCTATGGGCCAGGGTCAGGGCTAGAGGTCAGGGTTAGGGCTAGGGGCCAGGGTTTTGGACCAGGGTTAGGGCTAGGGGCCAGGGTTAGGGCTATTGGCCAGGGTTAGTGCTTGGGGCCAGGGTTTTGGGCCAGGGTTATGGCTAGGGGCCAGGGTTAAGGCTAGGGGCCAGGGTTTTGGGCCAGGGTTAGGGCTAGGGGCCCGGGTTTTGAGCCAGGGTTAGGGCTAGGGGCCAGGGTTTTGGGCCAGGGTTAGGGCTAGGGGCCAGGGTTTTGGGCCAGGGTTAGGGCTAGGGGCCGGGATTTTGGGCAAGGGTTAGGGCTAGGTGCCGGGGTTTTGGGCCAGGGTTAGGGCTAGGGGCCAGGGTTTTGGGCCAGGGTTAGGGCTAGGGGCTCGGGTTTTGGGCCAGGGTTAGGGCTAGGAGTCGTGGTTTTGGGCCAGGGTTAGGGCTAGGGGCCAGGGTTAGGGCTAGGGGCCAGGGTCAGGGCTAGGGGCCGTGGTTTTGGGCCAGGGCTAGGGCTAGGGGCCGGGGTTGTGGGCCAGGGTTAGGGCTACGGGCCAGGGTTTTCGGCCAGGGTTAGGGCTATGGGACAGGGTTAGGTCTAGGGGCCAGGGTTAGGGCTAGGGGCCGTGGTTTTGGGCCAGGGTTAGGGATAGGGGCGAGGGATAGGGCTAGGGGCCAGAGTTTTGGGCCAGGGTTAGGGCTAGGAGCTAGGGTTAGGGCTAGGGGCCAGTGTTTTGGGCCAGCGTTAGGGCTTAGGGCCAGGGTTAGGGCTAGGGGCCAGGGTTTTGGGCTAGGGTTAGGGCTACGGGCCAGGGTTTTGGGCCAGGGTTAGGGCTAGGGGCCAGGGTTAGGGCTAGGTGCCGGGGTTTTGGGTCAGGGTTAGGGCTAGGGGCCGGGGTTGTCGGCCAGGGTTAGGGCTAGGGGCCGGGGTTGTCAACCAGGGTTAGGGCTAGGGGCCAGGGTGTAGGGCTAGGGGCCAGGGTCTGGGCTAGCAGCCAGGGTTAGGGCTAGGGGCCAGGGTTTTGGGCCTGGTTTAGGGCTAGGGGCCAGGGTTTTGGGCCAGGGTTCGGGCTAGGAGCCGGGGTTTTTGGCCAGGGTTAGGGCTAGCGGCCAAGGTTTTGGGCCAAGGTTAGGACTAGGGGCCGGGGTTAGTGCTAGGGCCAGGGTTAGGTCTAGGGGCCGGGGTTTTGGGCCAGGGTTTGGGCTAGGTGCCGGGGTCTTGGGTCAGGGTTAGGGCTAGGGGTCGGGGTTTTGGGCCAGGGTTAGGGCTAGTGGCCAGGGTTGTGCGCCAGGGTTAGGGCTAGGGGCTGGGGTTTTGGGACAAGGTTAGGGCTAGGGGCTGGGTTTTTCGGCCAGGGTTAGCGCTAGGGGTTGGGGTTTTTGGCTAGGGGCCAGGGTTAAGGCTAGGGGCCGTGGTTTTGGGCCAGGGTTAGTGCTAGGGGCCGGGGTTTTGGGCCAGGGTTAGGGCTAGGGGCGAGGGATAGGGCTAGGGGCCAGAGTTTTGGGCCAGGGTTAGGGCTAGGAGCTAGGGTTAGGGCTAGGGGCCAGTGTTTTGGGCCAGGGTTAGGGCTAGGGGCCAGGGTTAGGGCTAGGGGACAGGGTTTTGGGCTAGGGTTAGGGCTACGGGCCAGGGTTTTGTGCCAGGGTTAGTGCTAGGGGCCAGGGTTTTGGGCCAGTGTTAGGGCTAGGGGACAGGGTTTTGGGCCAGGTTTAGGGCTATGGGCCAGGGTTAGGGCTAGAGGCCAGGGTTAGGGCTAGGGGACAGGGTTTTGGACCAGGGTTAGGGCTAGGGGTCAGGGTTAGTGCAAGGTGCCGGAGTCTTGGGTCAGGGTTAGGGCTAGGGGTCGGGGTTTTGGGCCAGGTTTAGGGTTAGGGGCCAGGGTTAGAGCTAGGGGCCAGGGTTTTGGGCCAGGTTTAGGGCTAGGGGCCAGGGTTGTGCGCCAGGGTTAGGGCTAGGGGCCAGGGTTTTGGGCCAGGGTTAGGGCTAGGGGCCAGGGTTAGGGCTAGGGGCCGGGGTTTTGGGCCAGGGCTAGGGCCTGGGGCCTGGCTTTTGTGCCAGGGTTAGTGCTAGGGGCCAGGGTTTTGGGCCAGGGTTAGGGCTAGGGGCCAGGGTTTTGGGCCAGGTTTAGGGCTATGGGCCAGGGTCAGGGCTAGAGGCCAGGGTTAGGGCTAGGGGACAGGGTTTTGGACCAGGGTTAGGGCTAGGGGCCAGGGTTAGGGCTAGGGGCCAGGGTTAGTGCTTGGGGCCAGGGTTTTGGGCCAGGGTTATGGCTAGGGGCCAGGGTTAGGGCTAGGGGCCAGGGTTTTGGGCCACGGTTAGGGCTAGGGGCCCGGGTTTTGGGCCAGGGTTAGGGCTAGGGGCCAGGGTTTTGGGCCAGGGTTAGGGCTAGGGGCCGGGATTTTGGGCCAGGGTTAGGGCTAGGTGCCGGGGTTTTGGGCCAGGGTTAGGGCTAGGGGCCAGGGTTTTGGGCCAGGGTTAGGGCTAGGGGCTCGGGTTTTGGGCCAGCGTTAGGGCTAGGAGTCGTGGTTTTGGGCCAGGGTTAGGGCTAGGGGCCAGGGTTAGGGCTAGGGGCCGTGGTTTTGGGCCAGGGCTAGGGCTAGGGACCGGGGTTGTGGGCCAGGGTTAGGGCTACGGGCCAGGGTTTTGGGCCTGGGTTAGGGCTATGGGACAGTGTTAGGTCTAGGGGCCAGGGTTAGGGCTAGGGGCCGTGGTTTTGGGCCAGGGATAGGGCTAGGGGCTGGGGTTTTGGGCCAGGGTTAGGGCTAGGGCCAGGGTTTTGGGCCAGGGTTAGGGCTAGGGGCCAGGGTTAGGGCTAGGGGCCACGGTTAGGTCTAGGGGCCGGGGTTTTCGGCCATGGTTAGGGCTAGGGGCCAGGGTTAGGGCTAGGGGCCGGGGTTTTGGGCCAGGGTTAGGGCTAGGTGCCAGGGTCTTGGGTCAGGGTTAGGGCTAGGGGTCGGGGTTTTTGGACAGGGTTAGGGTTAGGGGCCAGGGTTAGAGCTAGGGGCCAGGGTTTTGGGCCAGGGTTAGGGCTAGTGGCCAGGGTTGTGCGCCAGGGTTAGGGCTAGGGGCTGGGGTTTTGGGACAGGGTTAGGGCTAGGGGCTGGGTTTTTCGGCCAGGGTTAGCGCTAGGGGTTGGGGTTTTTGGCTAGGGGCCAGGGTTAGGGCTACGGGCCAGGGTTGTGGGCCAGGGTTAGGGCTAGGGGCCGTGGTTGTGGGCCAGGGTTAGGGCTAGGAGCCATGGTTAGGTCTAGGGGCCAGGGTTAGGGCTAGAGGCCAGGGTTAGGGCTAGGGGCCAGGGTTAGGGCTAGGGGCCAGGGTTTTGGGCCAAGGTTATGGCTAGGGGCCAGGGTTTTGGGCGAGGGCTAGGACTAGGGGCTGGCGTTTTGGGCCAGGGTTAGGGTTAGGGGCCGGGGTTTTGGGCCAGGGTTAGGGCTAGGGGCCAGGGTTAGCGCTAGTGGCCAGGGTTGTGGGCCAGGTTTAGGGCTAGGGGCCGGGGCTGTGGACCAGGGTTAGGGCTATGGGCCGGGGTTTTGGGCCAGGGTTAGGGCTAGGGGCCGTGGTATTGGGCCAGGGTTAGGGCTAGGGGCCGGGGTTTTGGGCCAGGGTTAGGGCTAGGGGGGATGGATAGGGCTAGGGGCCAGAGTTTTGGGCCAGGGTTAGGGCTAGGGGCTAGAGTTAGGCCTAGGGGCCAGAGTTTTGGGCCAGGGTTAGGGCTAGGGGCCAGGGTTAGGGCTAGGGGCCAGGGTTAAAGCTAGGGGCCAGGGTTTTGGGCTAGGGTTAGGGCTACGGGCCAGTGTTAGGGCTAGGGGCCGGGGTTTTGGGCCAGGGCTAGGGCCTGGGGCCTGGCTTTTGTGCCAGGGTTAGTGCTAGGGGCCAGGGTTTTGGGCCAGGGTTAGGGCTAGGGGACAGGGTTTTGGGCCAGGTTTAGGGCTATGGGCCAGGGTTAGGGCTAGAGGCCAGGGTTAGGGCTAGGGGACAGGGTTTTGGACCAGGGTTAGGGCTAGGGGCCAGGGTTAGGGCTAGGGGCCAGGGTTAGGGCTTGGGGCCAGGGTTTTGGGCCAGGGTTATGGCTAGGGGCCAGGGTTAGGGCTAGGGGCCAGGGTTTTGGGCCACGGTTAGGGCTAGGGGCCCGGGTTTTGGGCCAGGGTTAGGGCTAGGGGCCAGGGTTTTGGGCCACGGTTAGGGCTAGGGGCCCGGGTTTTGGGCCAGGGTTAGGGCTAGGGGCCAGGGTTTTGGGCCACGGTTAGGGCTAGGGGCCCGGGTTTTGGGCCAGGGTTAGGGCTAGGGGCCAGGGTTTTGGGCTAGGGTTTGGGCTACGGGCCAGGGTTTTCGGCCAGGGTTAGGGCTAGGGGCTAGGGTTAGGGCTAGGGGCCGGGGTTTTGGGCCATGGTTAGGGCTAGGGGCCGGGGTTTTGGCCAGGGTTAGGGCTAGGGGTCGGGGTTTTGGCCAGGGTTAGGG
This sequence comes from Chlamydotis macqueenii, assembly GCF_036417535.1. Taxonomy (NCBI): domain Eukaryota; kingdom Metazoa; phylum Chordata; class Aves; order Otidiformes; family Otididae; genus Chlamydotis; species Chlamydotis macqueenii. The sequence goes on from NW_028239158.1 coordinate 51,651, forward strand.
CTAGGGGCCGGGGTTTTGGGCCTGGGTTAGGGCTAGGGGCCAGGGTTTTGGGCCAGGGTTAGGGCTAGGGGCCAGGGTTTTGGGCCAGGGTTAGGGCTAGGGGCCAGGGTTTTGGGCCAGGGTTAGGGCTATGGGACAGGGTTAGGTCTAGGGGCCAGGGTTAGGGCTAGGGGCCGTGGTTTTGGGCCAAGGATAGGGCTAGGGGCCGGGGTTTTGGGCCAGGGTTAGGGCTAGGGGCCAGGGTTAGGGCTAGGGGCCACGGTTAGGTCTAGGGGCCGGGGTTTTCGGCCATGGTTAGGGCTAGGGGTCAGGGTTAGGGCTAGGGGCCGGGGTTTTGGGCCAGGGTTTGGGCTAGGTGCCGGGGTCTTGGGTCAGGGTTAGGGCTAGGGGTCGGGGTTTTGGGCCAGGGTTAGGGCTAGTGGCCAGGGTTGTGCGCCAGGGTTAGGGCTAGGGTCTGGGGTTTTGGGACAGGGTTAGGGCTAGGGGCTGGGTTTTTCGGCCAGGGTTAGCGCTAGGGGTTGGGGTTTTTGTTTAGGGGCCAGGGTTAGGGCTAGGGGCCGTGGTTGTGGGCCAGGGTTAGGGCTAGGGGCTGGGGTTTTTGGCCAGCCTTAGTGCTAGGGGCCGGGGTTTTGGGCCAGGGTTAGGGCTAGGGGCGAGGGATAGGGCTAGGGGCCAGAGTTTTGGGCCAGGGTTAGGGCTAGGAGCTAGGGTTAGGGCTAGGGGCCAGTGTTTTGGGCCACGGTTAGGGCTAGGGGCCAGGGTTAGGGCTAGGGGCCAGGGTTTTGGGCTAGGGTTAGGGCTAGGGGTCAGGGTTAGTGCAAGGTGCCGGGGTCTTGGGTCAGGGTTAGGGCTAGGGGTCGGGGTTTTGGGCCAGGTTTAGGGTTAGGGGCCAGGGTTAGAGCTAGGGGCCAGGGTTTTGGGCCAGGTTTAGGGCTAGTGGCCAGGGTTGTGCGCCAGGGTTAGGGCTAGGGGCCAGGGTTTTGGGCCAGGGTTAGGGCTAGGAGCCAGGGTTAGGGCTAGGGGCCGGGGTTTTGGGCCAGGGCTAGGGCCTGGGGCCTGGCTTTTGTGCCAGGGTTAGTGCTAGGGGCCAGTGTTTTGGGCCAGGGTTAGGGCTAGGGGACAGGGTTTTGGGCCAGGTTTAGGGCTATGGGCCAGGGTCAGGGCTAGAGGTCAGGGTTAGGGCTAGGGGCCAGGGTTTTGGACCAGGGTTAGGGCTAGGGGCCAGGGTTAGGGCTAGGGGCCAGGGTTAGGGCTAGGGGCCAGGGTTTTGGGCCAGGGTTATGGCTAGGGGCCAGGGTTACGGCTAGGGGCCAGGGTTTTGGGCCACGGTTAGGGCTAGGGGCCCGGGTTTTGGGCCAGGGTTAGGGCTAGGGGCCAGGGTTTTGGGCCAGGGTTAGGGCTAGGGGCCGGGATTTTGGGCCAGGGTTAGGGCTAGGTGCCGGGGTTTTGGGCCAGGGTTAGGGCTATGTGCCGGGGTTTTGGGCCAGGGTTAGGGCTAGGGGCTGGGTTTTTCGGCCAGGGTTAGCGCTAGGGGTTGGGGTTTTTGGCTAGGGGCCAGGGTTAGGGCTAGGGGCCGTGGTTGTGGGCCAGGGTTAGGGCTAGGGGCTGGGGTTTTTGGCCAGGCTTAGTGCTAGGGGCCGGGGTTTTGGGCCAGGGTTAGGGCTAGGAGTCGTGGTTTTGGGCCAGGGTTAGGGCTAGGGGCCAGGGTTAGGGCTAGGGGCCAGGGTTAGGGCTAGGGGCCGTGGTTTTGGGCCAGGGCTAGGGCTAGGGGCCGGGGTTGTGGGCCAGGGTTAGGGCTACGGGCCAGGGTTTTCGGCCAGGGTTAGGGCTATGGGACAGGGTTAGGTCTAGGGGCCAGGGTTAGGGCTAGGGGCCGTGGTTTTGGGCCAGGGATAGGGCTAGGGGCTGGGGTTTTGGGCCAGGGTTAGGGCTATGGGCCGGGGTTTTGGGCCAGGGTTAGGGCTAGGGGCCAGGGTTAGGGCTAGGGGCCACGGTTAGGTCTAGGGGCCGGGGTTTTCGGCCATGGTTAGGGCTAGGGGCCGGGGTTAGGGCTAGGGGCCGGGGTTTTGGGCCAGGGTTAGGGCTAGGTGCCGGGGTCTTGGGTCAGGGTTAGGGCTAGGGGTCGGGGTTTTTGGACAGGGTTAGGGTTAGGGGCCAGGGTTAGAGCTAGGGGCCAGGGTTTTGGGCCAGGGTTAGGGCTAGTGGCCAGGGTTGTGCGCCAGGGTTAGGGCTAGGGGCTGGGGTTTTGGGACAGGGTTAGGGCTAGGGGCTGGGTTTTTCGGCCAGGGTTAGCGCTAGGGGTTGGGGTTTTTGGCTAGGGGCCAGGGTTAGGGCTACGGGCCAGAGTTGTGGGCCAGGGTTAGGGATAGGGGGCGTGGTTGTGGGCCAGGGTTAGGGCTAGGGGCTGGGGTTTTTGGCCAGGCTAAGTGCTAGGGGCCGGGGTTTTGGGCCAGGGTTAGGGCTAGGGGCGAGGGATAGGGCTAGGGGCCAGAGTTTTGGGCCAGGGTTAGGGCTAGGGGCCAGGGTTAGGGCTAGGGGCCAGGGTTAGGGCTAGGGGCAAGGGTTTTGGGCCAAGGTTATGGCTAGGGGCCAGGGTTTTGGGCGAGGGCTAGGACTAGGGGCTGGCGTTTTGGGCCAGGGTTAGGGTTAGGGGCCAGGGTTTTGGGCCAGGGTTAGGGCTAGGGGCCCGGGTTTTGGGCCAGGGTTAGGGCTAGGGGCCGGGATTTTGGGCCAGGGTTAGGGCTAGGTGCCGGGGTTTTGGGCCAGGGTTAGGGCTAGGGGCCAGGGTTTTGGGCCAGGGTTAGGGCTAGGGGCTCGGGTTTTGGGCCAGGGTTAGGGCTAGGAGTCGTGGTTTTGGGCCAGGGTTAGGGCTAGGGGCCGGGGTTTAGGGCCAGGGTTAGGGCTAGGGGGGAGGGATAGGGCTAGGGGCCAGAGTTTTGGGCCAGGGTTAGGGCTAGGGGCTAGGGTTAGGGCTAGGGGCCAGTGTTTTGGGCCAGGGTTAGGGCTAGGGGCCAGGGTTAGGGCTAGGGGCCAGGGTTTTGGGCTAGGGTTAGGGCTACGGGCCAGGGTTTTGGGCCACGGTTAGGGCTAGGGGCCAGGGTTAGGGCTAGGGGCCGGGGTTTTGGGCCAGGGCTAGGGCCTTGGGCCTGGCTTTTGTGCCAGGGTTAGTTCTAGGGGCCAGGGTTTTGGGTCAGGGTTAGGGCTAGGGGCCAGGGTTTTGGGCCTGCTTTAGGGCTATGGGCCAGGGTTAGGGCTAGGGGCCAGGGTTTTGGGCTAGGGTTAGGGCTACGGGCCAGGGTTTTGGGCCACGGTTAGGGCTAGGGGCCAGGGTTAGGGCTAGGGGCCGGGGTTTTGGGCCAGGGCTAGGGCCTTGGGCCTGGCTTTTGTGCCAGGGTTAGTTCTAGGGGCCAGGGTTTTGGGCCAGGGTTAGGGCTAGGGGCCCGGGTTAGGGCTAGGGGCAAGGGTTAGGGCTTGGGGCCAGGGCTTTGGGCCAGGGTTATGGCTAGGGGCCAGGGTTAGGGCTAGGGGCCAGGGTTTTGGGCCACGGTTACGGCTAGGGGCCGCGGTTTTGGCCAGGGTTAGGGCTAGGGGCCGGGGTTTTGGGTCAGTGTTAGGGCTAGGGGCCAGGGTTTTGGGCCTGGTTTAGGGCTATGGGCCAGGGTTAGGGCTAGAGGCCAGGGTTAGGGCTAGGGGACAGGGTTTTGGACCAGGGTTAGGGCTAGGGGCCGGGATTTTGGGCCAGGGTTAGGGCTAGGTGCCGGGGTTTTGGGCCAGGGTTAGGGCTAGGGGCCAGGGTTTTGGGCCAGGGTTAGGGCTAGGGGCTCGGGTTTTGGGCCAGGGTTAGGGCTAGGAGTCGTGGTTTTGGGCCAGGGTTAGGGCTAGGGGCCAGGGTTAGGGCTAGGGGCCAGGGTTAGGGCTAGGGGCCGTGGTTTTGGGCCAGGGCTACGGCTAGGGACCGGGGTTGTGGGCCAGGGTTAGGGCTACGGGCCAGGGTTTTCGGCCAGGGTTAGGGCTATGGGACAGGGTTAGGTCTAGGGGCCAGGGTTAGGGCTAGGGGCCGTGGTTTTGGGCCAGGGATAGGGCTAGGGGCTTGGGTTTTGTGCCAGGGTTAGGGCTAGGGGCCAGGGTTTTGGGCCAGGGTTAGGGCTAGGGGCCAGGGTTAGGGCTAGGGGCCACGGTTAGGTCTAGGGGCCGGGGTTTTCGGCCATGGTTAGGGCTAGGGGCCAGGGTTAGGGCTAGGGGCCGGGGTTTTGGGCCAGGGTTAGGGCTAGGTGCCGGGGTCTTGGGTCAGGGTTAGGGCTAGGGTTAGGGTTAGGGTTAGGGGACAGGGTTTTGGGCCAGGTTTAGGGCTATGGGCCAGGGTCAGGGCTAGAGGTCAGGGTTAGGGCTAGGGGCCAGGGTTTTGGACCAGGGTTAGGGCTAGGGGCCAGGGTTAGGGCTAAGGGCCAGGGTTAGGGCTAGGGGCCAGGGTTTTGGGCCAGGGTTATGGCTAGGGGCCAGGGTTAGGGCTAGGGGCCAGGGTTTTGGGCCACGGTTAGGGCTAGGGGCCCGGGTTTTGGGCCAGGGTTAGGGCTAGGGGCCAGGGTTTTGGGCCAGGGTTAGGGCTAGGGGCCGGGATTTTGGGCCAGGGTTAGGGCTAGGTGCCGGGGTTTTGGGCCAGGGTTAGGGCTAGGGGCTGGGTTTTTCGGCCAGGGTTAGCGCTAGGGGTTGGGGTTTTTGGCTAGGGGCCAGGGTTAGGGCTAGGGGCCGTGGTTGTGGGCCAGGGTTAGGGCTAGGGGCTGGGGTTTTTGGCCAGGCTTAGTGCTAGGGGCCGGGGTTTTGGGCCAGGGTTAGGGCTAGGAGTCGTGGTTTTGGGCCAGGGTTAGGGCTAGGGGCCAGGGTTAGGGCTAGGGGCCAGGGTTAGGGCTAGGGGCCGTGGTTTTGGGCCTGGGTTAGGGCTAGGGGCCAGGGTTTTGGGCCAGGGTTAGGGCTAGGGGCCAGGGTTTTGGGCCAGGGTTAGGGCTAGGGGCCAGGGTTTTGGGCCAGGGTTAGGGCTATGGGACAGGGTTAGGTCTAGGGGCCAGGGTTAGGGCTAGGGGCCGTGGTTTTGGGCCAAGGATAGGGCTAGGGGCCGGGGTTTTGGGCCAGGGTTAGGGCTAGGGGCCAGGGTTAGGGCTAGGGGCCACGGTTAGGTCTAGGGGCCGGGGTTTTCGGCCATGGTTAGGGCTAGGGGTCAGGGTTAGGGCTAGGGGCCGGGGTTTTGGGCCAGGGTTTGGGCTAGGTGCCGGGGTCTTGGGTCAGGGTTAGGGCTAGGGGTCGGGGTTTTGGGCCAGGGTTAGGGCTAGTGGCCAGGGTTGTGCGCCAGGGTTAGGGCTAGGGTCTGGGGTTTTGGGACAGGGTTAGGGCTAGGGGCTGGGTTTTTCGGCCAGGGTTAGCGCTAGGGGTTGGGGTTTTTGTTTAGGGGCCAGGGTTAGGGCTAGGGGCCGTGGTTGTGGGCCAGGGTTAGGGCTAGGGGCTGGGGTTTTTGGCCAGCCTTAGTGCTAGGGGCCGGGGTTTTGGGCCAGGGTTAGGGCTAGGGGCGAGGGATAGGGCTAGGGGCCAGAGTTTTGGGCCAGGGTTAGGGCTAGGAGCTAGGGTTAGGGCTAGGGGCCAGTGTTTTGGGCCACGGTTAGGGCTAGGGGCCAGGGTTAGGGCTAGGGGCCAGGGTTTTGGGCTAGGGTTAGGGCTAGGGGTCAGGGTTAGTGCAAGGTGCCGGGGTCTTGGGTCAGGGTTAGGGCTAGGGGTCGGGGTTTTGGGCCAGGTTTAGGGTTAGGGGCCAGGGTTAGAGCTAGGGGCCAGGGTTTTGGGCCAGGTTTAGGGCTAGTGGCCAGGGTTGTGCGCCAGGGTTAGGGCTAGGGGCCAGGGTTTTGGGCCAGGGTTAGGGCTAGGAGCCAGGGTTAGGGCTAGGGGCCGGGGTTTTGGGCCAGGGCTAGGGCCTGGGGCCTGGCTTTTGTGCCAGGGTTAGTGCTAGGGGCCAGTGTTTTGGGCCAGGGTTAGGGCTAGGGGACAGGGTTTTGGGCCAGGTTTAGGGCTATGGGCCAGGGTCAGGGCTAGAGGTCAGGGTTAGTGCTAGGGGCCAGGGTTTTGGACCAGGGTTAGGGCTAGGGGCCAGGGTTAGGGCTAGGGGCCAGGGTTAGGGCTAGGGGCCAGGGTTTTGGGCCAGGGTTATGGCTAGGGGCCAGGGTTACGGCTAGGGGCCAGGGTTTTGGGCCACGGTTAGGGCTAGGGGCCCGGGTTTTGGGCCAGGGTTAGGGCTAGGGGCCAGGGTTTTGGGCCAGGGTTAGGGCTAGGGGCCGGGATTTTGGGCCAGGGTTAGGGCTAGGTGCCGGGGTTTTGGGCCAGGGTTAGGGCTATGTGCCGGGGTTTTGGGCCAGGGTTAGGGCTAGGGGCTGGGTTTTTCGGCCAGGGTTAGCGCTAGGGGTTGGGGTTTTTGGCTAGGGGCCAGGGTTAGGGCTAGGGTCCGTGGTTGTGGGCCAGGGTTAGGGCTAGGGGCTGGGGTTTTTGGCCAGGCTTAGTGCTAGGGGCCGGGGTTTTGGGCCAGGGTTAGGGCTAGGAGTCGTGGTTTTGGGCCAGGGTTAGGGCTAGGGGCCAGGGTTAGGGCTAGGGGCCAGGGTTAGGGCTAGGGGCCGTGGTTTTGGGCCAGGGCTAGGGCTAGGGGCCGGGGTTGTGGGCCAGGGTTAGGGCTACGGGCCAGGGTTTTCGGCCAGGGTTAGGGCTATGGGACAGGGTTAGGTCTAGGGGCCAGGGTTAGGGCTAGGGGCCGTGGTTTTGGGCCAGGGATAGGGCTAGGGGCTGGGGTTTTGGGCCAGGGTTAGGGCTATGGGCCGGGGTTTTGGGCCAGGGTTAGGGCTAGGGGCCAGGGTTAGGGCTAGGGGCCACGGTTAGGTCTAGGGGCCGGGGTTTTCAGCCATGGTTAGGGCTAGGGGCCGGGGTTAGGGCTAGGGGCCGGGGTTTTGGGCCAGGGTTAGGGCTAGGTGCCGGGGTCTTGGGTCAGGGTTAGGGCTAGGGGTCGGGGTTTTTGGACAGGGTTAGGGTTAGGGGCCAGGGTTAGAGCTAGGGGCCAGGGTTTTGGGCCAGGGTTAGGGCTAGTGGCCAGGGTTGTGCGCCAGGGTTAGGGCTAGGGGCTGGGGTTTTTGGCCAGGCTAAGTGCTAGGGGCCGGGGTTTTGGGCCAGGGTTAGGGCTAGGGGCGAGGGATAGGGCTAGGGGCCAGAGTTTTGGGCCAGGGTTAGGGCTAGGGGCCAGGGTTAGGGCTAGGGGCCAGGGTTAGGGCTAGGGGCAAGGGTTTTGGGCCAAGGTTATGGCTAGGGGCCAGGGTTTTGGGCGAGGGCTAGGACTAGGGGCTGGCGTTTTGGGCCAGGGTTAGGGTTAGGGGCCAGGGTTTTGGGCCAGGGTTAGGGCTAGGGGCCCGGGTTTTGGGCCAGGGTTAGGGCTAGGGGCCGGGATTTTGGGCCAGGGTTAGGGCTAGGTGCCGGGGTTTTGGGCCAGGGTTAGGGCTAGGGGCCAGGGTTTTGGGCCAGGGTTAGGGCTAGGGGCTCGGGTTTTGGGCCAGGGTTAGGGCTAGGAGTCGTGGTTTTGGGCCAGGGTTAGGGCTAGGGGCCGGGGTTTAGGGCCAGGGTTAGGGCTAGGGGGGAGGGATAGGGCTAGGGGCCAGAGTTTTGGGCCAGGGTTAGGGCTAGGGGCTAGGGTTAGGGCTAGGGGCCAGTGTTTTGGGCCAGGGTTAGGGCTAGGGGCCAGGGTTAGGGCTAGGGGCCAGGGTTTTGGGCTAGGGTTAGGGCTACGGGCCAGGGTTTTGGGCCACGGTTAGGGCTAGGGGCCAGGGTTAGGGCTAGGGGCCGGGGTTTTGGGCCAGGGCTAGGGCCTTGGGCCTGGCTTTTGTGCCAGGGTTAGTTCTAGGGGCCAGGGTTTTGGGTCAGGGTTAGGGCTAGGGGCCAGGGTTTTGGGCCTGCTTTAGGGCTATGGGCCAGGGTTAGGGCTAGGGGCCAGGGTTTTGGGCTAGGGTTAGGGCTACGGGCCAGGGTTTTGGGCCACGGTTAGGGCTAGGGGCCAGGGTTAGGGCTAGGGGCCGGGGTTTTGGGCCAGGGCTAGGGCCTTGGGCCTGGCTTTTGTGCCAGGGTTAGTTCTAGGGGCCAGGGTTTTGGGCCAGGGTTAGGGCTAGGGGCCCGGGTTAGGGCTAGGGGCCAGGGTTAGGGCTTGGGGCCAGGGCTTTGGGCCAGGGTTATGGCTAGGGGCCAGGGTTAGGGCTAGGGGCCAGGGTTTTGGGCCACGGTTACGGCTAGGGGCCGCGGTTTTGGCCAGGGTTAGGGCTAGGGGCCGGGGTTTTGGGTCAGTGTTAGGGCTAGGGGCCAGGGTTTTGGGCCTGGTTTAGGGCTATGGGCCAGGGTTAGGGCTAGAGGCCAGGGTTAGGGCTAGGGGACAGAGTTTTGGACCAGGGTTAGGGCTAGGGGCCCGGGTTAGGGCTAGGGGCCAGGGTTAGGGCTTGGGGCCAGGGCTTTGGGCCAGGGTTATGGCTAGGGGCCAGGGTTAGGGCTAGGGGCCAGGGTTTTGGGCCACGGTTACGGCTAGGGGCCGCGGTTTTGGCCAGGGTTAGGGCTAGGGGCCGGGGTTTTGGGCCAGCGTTAGGGCTAGGGGCTGGGGTTGTGGGCCAGGGTTAGGGCTAGGGGCCGGGATTTTGGGCCAGGGTTAGGGCTAGGGGCCGGGATTTTGGGCCAGGGTTAGGGCTAGGTGCCGGGGTTTTGGGCCAGGGTTAGGGCTAGGAGTCGTGGTTTTGGGCCAGGGTTAGGGCTAGGGGCCAGGGTTAGGGCTAGGGGCCAGGGTTAGGGCTAGGGGCCGTGGTTTTGGGCCAGGGCTAGGGCTCGGGACCGGGGTTGTGGGCCAGGGTTAGGGCTACGGGCCAGGGTTTTCGGCCAGGGTTAGGGCTATGGGACAGGGTTAGGTCTAGGGGCCAGGGTTAGGGCTAGGGGCCGTGGTTTTGGGCCAGGGATAGGGCTAGGGGCTTGGGTTTTGTGATAGGGTTAGGGCTAGGGGCCAGGGTTTTGGGCCAGGGTTAGGGCTAGGGGCCAGGGTTAGGGCTAGGGGCCACGGTTAGGTCTAGGGGCCGGGGTTTTCGGCCATGGTTAGGGCTAGGGGCCAGGGTTAGGGCTAGGGGCCGGGGTTTTGGGCCAGGGTTAGGGCTAGGTGCCGGGGTCTTGGGTCAGGGTTAGGGCTAGGGTTAGGGTTAGGGTTAGGGGACAGGGTTTTGGGCCAGGTTTAGGGCTATGGGCCAGGGTCAGGGCTAGAGGTCAGGGTTAGGGCTAGGGGCCAGGGTTTTGGACCAGGGTTAGGGCTAGGGGCCAGGGTTAGGGCTAAGGGCCAGGGTTAGGGCTAGGGGCCAGGGTTTTGGGCCAGGGTTATGGCTAGGGGCCAGGGTTAGGGCTAGGGGCCAGGGTTTTGGGCCACGGTTAGGGCTAGGGGCCCGGGTTTTGGGCCAGGGTTAGGGCTAGGGGCCAGGGTTTTGGGCCAGGGTTAGGGCTAGGGGCCGGGATTTTGGGCCAGGGTTAGGGCTAGGTGCCGGGGTTTTGGGCCAGGGTTAGGGCTAGGGGCTGGGTTTTTCGGCCAGGGTTAGCGCTAGGGGTTGGGGTTTTTGGCTAGGGGCCAGGGTTAGGGCTAGGGGCCGTGGTTGTGGGCCAGGGTTAGGGCTAGGGGCTGGGGTTTTTGGCCAGGCTTAGTGCTAGGGGCCGGGGTTTTGGGCCAGGGTTAGGGCTAGGAGTCGTGGTTTTGGGCCAGGGTTAGGGCTAGGGGCCAGGGTTAGGGCTAGGGGCCAGGGTTAGGGCTAGGGGCCGTGGTTTTGGGCCAGGGCTAGGGCTAGGGGCCGGGGTTGTGGGCCAGGGTTAGGGCTACGGGCCAGGGTTTTCGGCCAGGGTTAGGGCTATGGGACAGGGTTAGGTCTAGGGGCCAGGGTTAGGGCTAGGGGCCGTGGTTTTGGGCCAGGGGTAGGGCTAGGGGCTGGGGTTTTGGGCCAGGGTTAGGGCTATGGGCCGGGGTTTTGGGCCAGGGTTAGGGCTAGGGGCCAGGGTTAGGGCTAGGGGCCACGGTTAGGTCTAGGGGCCGGGGTTTTCGGCCATGGTTAGGGCTAGGGGCCGGGGTTAGGGCTAGGGGCCGGGGTTTTGGGCCAGGGTTAGGGCTAGGTGCCGGGGTCTTGGGTCAGGGTTAGGGCTAGGGGTCGGGGTTTTTGGACAGGGTTAGGGTTAGGGGCCAGGGTTAGAGCTAGGGGCCAGGGTTTTGGGCCAGGGTTAGGGCTAGTGGCCAGGGTTGTGCGCCAGGGTTAGGGCTAGGGGCTGGGGTTTTGGGACAGGGTTAGGGCTAGGGGCTGGGTTTTTCGGCCAGGGTTAGCGCTAGGGGTTGGGGTTTTTGGCTAGGGGCCAGGGTTAGGGCTACGGGCCAGAGTTGTGGGCCAGGGTTAGGGATAGGGGGCGTGGTTGTGGGCCAGGGTTAGGGCTAGGGGCTGGGGTTTTTGGCCAGGCTAAGTGCTAGGGGCCGGGGTTTTGGGCCAGGGTTAGGGCTAGGGGCGAGGGATAGGGCTAGGGGCCAGAGTTTTGGGCCAGGGTTAGGGCTAGGGGCCAGGGTTAGGGCTAGGGGCCAGGGTTAGGGCTAGGGGCAAGGGTTTTGGGCCAAGGTTATGGCTAGGGGCCAGGGTTTTGGGCGAGGGCTAGGACTAGGGGCTGGCGTTTTGGGCCAGGGTTAGGGTTAGGGGCCAGGGTTTTGGGCCAGGGTTAGGGCTAGGGGCCCGGGTTTTGGGCCAGGGTTAGGGCTAGGGGCCGGGATTTTGGGCCAGGGTTAGGGCTAGGTGCCGGGGTTTTGGGCCAGGGTTAGGGCTAGGGGCCAGGGTTTTGGGCCAGGGTTAGGGCTAGGGGCTCGGGTTTTGGGCCAGGGTTAGGGCTAGGAGTCGTGGTTTTGGGCCAGGGTTAGGGCTAGGGGCCGGGGTTTAGGGCCAGGGTTAGGGCTAGGGGGGAGGGATAGGGCTAGGGGCCAGAGTTTTGGGCCAGGGTTAGGGCTAGGGGCTAGGGTTAGGGCTAGGGGCCAGTGTTTTGGGCCAGGGTTAGGGCTAGGGGCCAGGGTTAGGGCTAGGGGCCAGGGTTTTGGGCTAGGGTTAGGGCTACGGGCCAGGGTTTTGGGCCACGGTTAGGGCTAGGGGCCAGGGTTACGGCTAGGGGCCGGGGTTTTGGGCCAGGGCTAGGGCCTTGGGCCTGGCTTTTGTGCCAGGGTTAGTTCTAGGGGCCAGGGTTTTGGGTCAGGGTTAGGGCTAGGGGCCAGGGTTTTGGGCCTGGTTTAGGGCTATGGGCCAGGGTTAGGGCTAGAGGCCAGGGTTAGGGCTAGGGGACAGGGTTTTGGACCAGGGTTAGGGCTAGGGGCCCGGGTTAGGGCTAGGGGCCAGGGTTAGGGCTTGGGGCCAGGGCTTTGGGCCAGGGTTATGGCTAGGGGCCAGGGTTAGGGCTAGGGGCCAGGGTTTTGGGCCACGGTTACGGCTAGGGGCCGCGGTTTTGGCCAGGGTTAGGGCTAGGGGCCGGGGTTTTGGGCCAGCGTTAGGGCTAGGGGCTGGGGTTGTGGGCCAGGGTTAGGGCTAGGGGCCGGGATTTTGGGCCAGGGTTAGGGCTAGGGGCCGGGATTTTGGGCCAGGGTTAGGGCTAGGTGCCGGGGTTTTGGGCCAGGGTTAGGGCTAGGGGCCAGGGTTTTGGGCCAGGGTTAGGGCTAGGGGCTCGGGTTTTGGGCCAGGGTTAGGGCTAGGAGTCGTGGTTTTGGGCCAGGGTTAGGGCTAGGGGCCAGGGTTAGGGCTAGGGGCCAGGGTTAGGGCTAGGGGCCGTGGTTTTGGGCCAGGGCTAGGGCTAGGGACCGGGGTTGTGGGCCAGGGTTAGGGCTACGGGCCAGGGTTTTCGGCCAGGGTTAGGGCTATGGGACAGGGTTAGGTCTAGGGGCCAGGGTTAGGGCTAGGGGCCGTGGTTTTGGGCCAGGGATAGGGCTAGGGGCTTGGGTTTTGGGCCAGGGTTAGGGCTAGGGGCCAGGGTTTTGGGCCAGGGTTAGGGCTAGGGGCCAGGGTTAGGGCTAGGGGCCACGGTTAGGTCTAGGGGCCGGGGTTTTCGGCCATGGTTAGGGCTAGGGGCCAGGGTTAGGGCTAGGGGCCGGGGTTTTGGGCCAGGGTTAGGGCTAGGTGCCGGGGTCTTGGGTCAGGGTTAGGGCTAGGGGTCGGGGTTTTTGGACAGGGTTAGGGTTAGGGGCCAGGGTTAGAGCTAGGGGCCAGGGTTTTGGGCCAGGGTTAGGGCTAGTGGCCAGGGTTGTGCGCCAGGGTTAGGGCTAGGGGCTGGGGTTTTGGGACAGGGTTAGGGCTAGGGGCTGGGTTTTTCGGCCAGGGTTAGCGCTAGGGGTTGGGGTTTTTGGCTAGGGGCCAGGGTTAGGGCTACGGGCCAGGGTTGTGGGCCAGGGTTAGGGCTAGGGGCCGTGGTTGTGGGCCAGGGTTAGGGCTAGGAGCCATGGTTAGGTCTAGGGGCCAGGGTTAGGGCTAGAGGCCAGGGTTAGGGCTAGGGGCCAGGGTTAGGGCTAGGGGCCAGGGTTTTGGGCCAAGGTTATGGCTAGGGGCCAGGGTTTTGGGCGAGGGCTAGGACTAGGGGCTGGCGTTTTGGGCCAGGGTTAGGGTTAGGGGCCGGGGTTTTGGGCCAGGGTTAGGGCTAGGGGCCAGGGTTAGCGCTAGTGGCCGGGGTTGTGGGCCAGGTTTAGGGCTAGGGGCCGGGGCTGTGGACCAGGGTTAGGGCTATGGGCCGGGGTTTTGGGCCAGGGTTAGGGCTAGGGGCCGTGGTATTGGGCCAGGGTTAGGGCTAGGGGCGGGGTTTTGGGCCAGGGTTAGGGCTAGGGGGGAGGGATAGGGCTAGGGGCCAGAGTTTTGGGCCAGGGTTAGGGCTAGGGGCTAGAGTTAGGCCTAGGGGCCAGAGTTTTGGGCCAGGGTTAGGGCTAGGGGCCAGGGTTAGGGCTAGGGGCCAGGGTTAGGGCTAGTGGCCAGGGTTTTGGGCTAGGTTTAGGGCTACGGGCCAGTGTTAGGGCTAGGGGCCGGGGTTTTGGGCCAGGGCTAGGGCCTGGGGCCTGGCTTTTGTGCCAGGGTTAGTGCTAGGGGCCAGGGTTTTGGGCCAGGGTTAGGGCTAGGGGACAGGGTTTTGGGCCAGGTTTAGGGCTATGGGCCAGGGTTAGGGCTAGAGGCCAGGGTTAGGGCTAGGGGACAGGGTTTTGGACCAGGGTTAGGGCTAGGGGCCAGGGTTAGGGCTAGGGGCCAGGGTTAGGGCTTGGGGCCAGGGTTTTGGGCCAGGGTTATGGCTAGGGGCCAGGGTTAGGGCTAGGGGCCAGGGTTTTGGGCCACGGTTAGGGCTAGGGGCCCGGGTTTTGGGCCAGGGTTAGGGCTAGGGGCCAGGGTTTTGGGCCACGGTTAGGGCTAGGGGCCCGGGTTTTGGGCCAGGGTTAGGGCTAGGGGCCAGGGTTTTGGGCCACGGTTAGGGCTAGGGGCCCGGGTTTTGGGCCAGGGTTAGGGCTAGGGGCCAGGGTTTTGGGCTAGGGTTTGGGCTACGGGCCAGGGTTTTCGGCCAGGGTTAGGGCTAGGGGCTAGGGTTAGGGCTAGGGGCCGGGGTTTTGGGCCATGGTTAGGGCTAGGGGCCGGGGTTTTGGCCAGGGTTAGGGCTAGGGGTCGGGGTTTTGGCCAGGGTTAGGGCTAGGGGCCGGGGTTTTGGGCCTGGGTTAGGGCTAGGGGCCAGGGTTTTGGGCCAGGGTTAGGGCTAGGGGCCAGGGTTTTGGGCCAGGGTTAGGGCTATGGGACAGGGTTAGGTCTAGGGGCCAGGGTTAGGGCTAGGGGCCGTGGTTTTGGGCCAAGGATAGGGCTAGGGGCCGGGGTTTTGGGCCAGGGTTAGGGCTAGGGGCCAGGGTTAGGGCTAGGGGCCACGGTTAGGTCTAGGGGCCGGGGTTTTCGGCCATGGTTAGGGCTAGGGGTCAGGGTTAGGGCTAGGGGCCGGGGTTTTGGGCCAGGGTTTGGGCTAGGTGCCGGGGTCTTGGGTCAGGGTTAGGGCTAGGGGTCGGGGTTTTGGGCCAGGGTTAGGGCTAGTGGCCAGGGTTGTGCGCCAGGGTTAGGGCTAGGGGCTGGGGTTTTGGGACAGGGTTAGGGCTAGGGGCTGGGTTTTTCGGCCAGGGTTAGCGCTAGGGGTTGGGGTTTTTGGCTAGGGGCTAGGGTTAGGGCTAGGGGCCGTGGTTGTGGGCCAGGGTTAGGGCTAGGGGCTGGGGTTTTTGGCCAGCCTTAGTGCTAGGGGCCGGGGTTTTGGGCCAGGGTTAGGGCTAGGGGCGAGGGATAGGGCTAGGGGCCAGAGTTTTGGGCCAGGGTTAGGGCTAGGAGCTAGGGTTAGGGCTAGGGGCCAGTGTTTTGGGCCAGGGTTAGGGCTAGGGGCCAGGGTTAGGGCTAGGGGCCAGGGTTTTGGGCTAGGGTTAGGGCTACGGGCCAGGGTTTTGTGCCAGGGTTAGTGCTAGGGGCCAGGGTTTTGGGCCAGTGTTAGGGCTAGGGGACAGGGTTTTGGGCCAGGTTTAGGGCTATAGGCCAGGGTTAGGGCTACAGGCCAGGGTTAGGGCTAGGGGACAGGGTTTTGGATCAGGGTTAGGGCTAGGGGTCAGGGTTAGTGCAAGGTGCCGGGGTCTTGGGTCAGGGTTAGGGCTAGGGGTCGGGGTTTTGGGCCAGGTTTAGGGTTAGGGGCCAGGGTTAGAGCTAGGGGCCAGGGTTTTGGGCCAGGTTTAGGGCTAGTGGCCAGGGTTGTGCGCCAGGGTTAGGGCTAGGGGCCAGGGTTTTGGGCCAGGGTTAGGGCTAGGAGCCAGGGTTAGGGCTAGGGGCCGGGGTTTTGGGCCAGGGCTAGGGCCTGGGGCCTGGCTTTTGTGCCAGGGTTAGTGCTAGGGGCCAGTGTTTTGGGCCAGGGTTAGGGCTAGGGGACAGGGTTTTGGGCCAGGTTTAGGGCTATGGGCCAGGGTCAGGGCTAGAGGTCAGGGTTAGGGCTAGGGGCCAGGGTTTTGGACCAGGGTTAGGGCTAGGGGCCAGGGTTAGGGCTAGGGGCCAGGGTTAGGGCTAGGGGCCAGGGTTTTGGGCCAGGGTTATGGCTAGGGGCCAGGGTTAGGGCTAGGGGCCAGGGTTTTGGGCCACGGTTAGGGCTAGGGGCCCGGGTTTTGGGCCAGGGCTAGGGCTAGGGACCGGGGTTGTGGGCCAGGGTTAGGGCTACGGGCCAGGGTTTTCGGCCAGGGTTAGGGCTATGGGACAGGGTTAGGTCTAGGGGCCAGGGTTAGGGCTAGGGGCCGTGGTTTTGGGCCAGGGATAGGGCTAGGGGCTTGGGTTTTGGGCCAGGGTTAGGGCTAGGGGCCAGGGTTTTGGGCCAGGGTTAGGGCTAGGGGCCAGGGTTAGGGCTAGGGGCCACGGTTAGGTCTAGGGGCCGGGGTTTTCGGCCATGGTTAGGGCTAGGGGCCAGGGTTAGGGCTAGGGGCCGGGGTTTTGGGCCAGGGTTAGGGCTAGGTGCCGGGGTCTTGGGTCAGGGTTAGGGCTAGGGGTCGGGGTTTTTGGACAGGGTTAGGGTTAGGGGCCAGGGTTAGAGCTAGGGGCCAGGGTTTTGGGCCAGGGTTAGGGCTAGTGGCCAGGGTTGTGCGCCAGGGTTAGGGCTAGGGGCTGGGGTTTTGGGACAGGGTTAGGGCTAGGGGCTGGGTTTTTCGGCCAGGGTTAGCGCTAGGGGTTGGGGTTTTTGGCTAGGGGCCAGGGTTAGGGCTACGGGCCAGGGTTGTGGGCCAGGGTTAGGGCTAGGGGCCGTGGTTGTGGGCCAGGGTTAGGGCTAGGAGCCATGGTTAGGTCTAGGGGCCAGGGTTAGGGCTAGAGGCCAGGGTTAGGGCTAGGGGCCAGGGTTAGGGCTAGGGGCCAGGGTTTTGGGCCAAGGTTATGGCTAGGGGCCAGGGTTTTGGGCGAGGGCTAGGACTAGGGGCTGGCGTTTTGGGCCAGGGTTAGGGTTAGGGGCCGGGGTTTTGGGCCAGGGTTAGGGCTAGGGGCCAGGGTTAGCGCTAGTGGCCGGGGTTGTGGGCCAGGTTTAGGGCTAGGGGCCGGGGCTGTGGACCAGGGTTAGGGCTATGGGCCGGGGTTTTGGGCCAGGGTTAGGGCTAGGGGCCGTGGTATTGGGCCAGGGTTAGGGCTAGGGGCGGGGTTTTGGGCCAGGGTTAGGGCTAGGGGGGAGGGATAGGGCTAGGGGCCAGAGTTTTGGGCCAGGGTTAGGGCTAGGGGCTAGAGTTAGGCCTAGGGGCCAGAGTTTTGGGCCAGGGTTAGGGCTAGGGGCCAGGGTTAGGGCTAGGGGCCAGGGTTAGGGCTAGTGGCCAGGGTTTTGGGCTAGGGTTAGGGCTACGGGCCAGTGTTAGGGCTAGGGGCCGGGGTTTTGGGCCAGGGCTAGGGCCTGGGGCCTGGCTTTTGTGCCAGGGTTAGTGCTAGGGGCCAGGGTTTTGGGCCAGGGTTAGGGCTAGGGGACAGGGTTTTGGGCCAGGTTTAGGGCTATGGGCCAGGGTTAGGGCTAGAGGCCAGGGTTAGGGCTAGGGGACAGGGTTTTGGACCAGGGTTAGGGCTAGGGGCCAGGGTTAGGGCTAGGGGCCAGGGTTAGGGCTTGGGGCCAGGGTTTTGGGCCAGGGTTATGGCTAGGGGCCAGGGTTAGGGCTAGGGGCCAGGGTTTTGGGCCACGGTTAGGGCTAGGGGCCCGGGTTTTGGGCCAGGGTTAGGGCTAGGGGCCAGGGTTTTGGGCCACGGTTAGGGCTAGGGGCCCGGGTTTTGGGCCAGGGTTAGGGCTAGGGGCCAGGGTTTTGGGCCACGGTTAGGGCTAGGGGCCCGGGTTTTGGGCCAGGGTTAGGGCTAGGGGCCAGGGTTTTGGGCTAGGGTTTGGGCTACGGGCCAGGGTTTTCGGCCAGGGTTAGGGCTAGGGGCTAGGGTTAGGGCTAGGGGCCGGGGTTTTGGGCCATGGTTAGGGCTAGGGGCCGGGGTTTTGGCCAGGGTTAGGGCTAGGGGTCGGGGTTTTGGCCAGGGTTAGGGCTAGGGGCCGGGGTTTTGGGCCTGGGTTAGGGCTAGGGGCCAGGGTTTTGGGCCAGGGTTAGGGCTAGGGGCCAGGGTTTTGGGCCAGGGTTAGGGCTATGGGACAGGGTTAGGTCTAGGGGCCAGGGTTAGGGCTAGGGGCCGTGGTTTTGGGCCAAGGATAGGGCTAGGGGCCGGGGTTTTGGGCCAGGGTTAGGGCTAGGGGCCAGGGTTAGGGCTAGGGGCCACGGTTAGGTCTAGGGGCCGGGGTTTTCGGCCATGGTTAGGGCTAGGGGTCAGGGTTAGGGCTAGGGGCCGGGGTTTTGGGCCAGGGTTTGGGCTAGGTGCCGGGGTCTTGGGTCAGGGTTAGGGCTAGGGGTCGGGGTTTTGGGCCAGGGTTAGGGCTAGTGGCCAGGGTTGTGCGCCAGGGTTAGGGCTAGGGGCTGGGGTTTTGGGACAGGGTTAGGGCTAGGGGCTGGGTTTTTCGGCCAGGGTTAGCGCTAGGGGTTGGGGTTTTTGGCTAGGGGCTAGGGTTAGGGCTAGGGGCCGTGGTTGTGGGCCAGGGTTAGGGCTAGGGGCTGGGGTTTTTGGCCAGCCTTAGTGCTAGGGGCCGGGGTTTTGGGCCAGGGTTAGGGCTAGGGGCGAGGGATAGGGCTAGGGGCCAGAGTTTTGGGCCAGGGTTAGGGCTAGGAGCTAGGGTTAGGGCTAGGGGCCAGTGTTTTGGGCCAGGGTTAGGGCTAGGGGCCAGGGTTAGGGCTAGGGGCCAGGGTTTTGGGCTAGGGTTAGGGCTACGGGCCAGGGTTTTGTGCCAGGGTTAGTGCTAGGGGCCAGGGTTTTGGGCCAGTGTTAGGGCTAGGGGACAGGGTTTTGGGCCAGGTTTAGGGCTATAGGCCAGGGTTAGGGCTACAGGCCAGGGTTAGGGCTAGGGGACAGGGTTTTGGATCAGGGTTAGGGCTAGGGGTCAGGGTTAGTGCAAGGTGCCGGGGTCTTGGGTCAGGGTTAGGGCTAGGGGTCGGGGTTTTGGGCCAGGTTTAGGGTTAGGGGCCAGGGTTAGAGCTAGGGGCCAGGGTTTTGGGCCAGGTTTAGGGCTAGTGGCCAGGGTTGTGCGCCAGGGTTAGGGCTAGGGGCCAGGGTTTTGGGCCAGGGTTAGGGCTAGGAGCCAGGGTTAGGGCTAGGGGCCGGGGTTTTGGGCCAGGGCTAGGGCCTGGGGCCTGGCTTTTGTGCCAGGGTTAGTGCTAGGGGCCAGTGTTTTGGGCCAGGGTTAGGGCTAGGGGACAGGGTTTTGGGCCAGGTTTAGGGCTATGGGCCAGGGTCAGGGCTAGAGGTCAGGGTTAGGGCTAGGGGCCAGGGTTTTGGACCAGGGTTAGGGCTAGGGGCCAGGGTTAGGGCTAGGGGCCAGGGTTAGGGCTAGGGGCCAGGGTTTTGGGCCAGGGTTATGGCTAGGGGCCAGGGTTAGGGCTAGGGGCCAGGGTTTTGGGCCACGGTTAGGGCTAGGGGCCCGGGTTTTGGGCCAGGGTTAGGGCTAGGGGCCAGGGTTTTGGGCCAGGGTTAGGGCTAGGGGCCGGGATTTTGGGCCAGGGTTAGGGTTAGGTGCCGGGGTTTTGGGCCAGGGTTAGGGCTAGGGGCCAGGGTTTTGGGCCAGGGTTAGGGCTAGGGGCTCGGGTTTTGGGCCAGGGTTAGGGCTAGAAGTCGTGGTTTTGGGCCAGGGTTAGGGCTAGGGGCCAGGGTTAGGGCTAGGGGCCAGGGTTAGGGCTAGGGGCCGTGGTTTTGGGCCAGGGCTAGGGCTAGGGGCCGGGGTTGTGGGCCAGGGTTAGGGCTACGGGCCAGGGTTTTCGGCCAGGGTTAGGGCTATGGGACAGGGTTAGGTCTAGGGGCCAGGGTTAGGGCTAGGGGCCGTGGTTTTGGGCCAGGGATAGGGCTAGGGGCTGGGGTTTTGGGCCAGGGTTAGGGCTAGGGGCCAGGGTTTTGGGCCAGGGTTAGGGCTAGGGGCCAGGGTTAGGGCTAGGGGCCACGGTTAGGTCTAGGGGCCGGGGTTTTCGGCCATGGTTAGGGCTAGGGGCCAGGGTTAGGGCTAGGGGCCGGGGTTTTGGGCCAGGGTTAGGGCTAGGTGCCGGGGTCTTGGGTCAGGGTTAGGGCTAGGGGTCGGGGTTTTTGGACAGGGTTAGGGTTAGGGGCCAGGGTTAGAGCTAGGGGCCAGGGTTTTGGGCCAGGGTTAGGGCTAGTGGCCAGGGTTGTGCGCCAGGGTTAGGGCTAGGGGCTGGGGTTTTGGGACAGGGTTAGGGCTAGGGGCTGGGTTTTTCGGCCAGGGTTAGCGCTAGGGGTTGGGGTTTTTGGCTAGGGGCCAGGGTTAGGGCTACGGGCCAGAGTTGTGGGCCAGGGTTAGGGATAGGGGGCGTGGTTGTGGGCCAGGGTTAGGGCTAGGGGCTGGGGTTTTTGGCCAGGCTTAGTGCTAGGGGCCGGGGTTTTGGGCCAGGGTTAGGGCTAGGGGCGAGGGATAGGGCTAGGGGCCAGAGTTTTGGGCCAGGGTTAGGGCTAGGAGCTAGGGTTAGAGCTAGGGGCCAGTGTTTTGGGCCAGGGTTAGGGCTAGGGGCCAGGGTTAGGGCTAGGGGCCAGGGTTTTGGGCTAGGGTTAGGGCTACGGGCCAGGGTTTTGGGCCAGGGTTAGGGCTAGGGACCAGGGTGAGGGCTAGGGGCCGGGGTTTTGGGTCAGGGTTAGGGCTAGGGGCCGGGGTTGTCGGCCAGGGTTAGGGCTAGGGGCCGGGGTTGTCAACCAGGGTTAGGGCTAGGGGCCAGGGTGTAGGGCTAAGGGCCAGGGTCTGGGCTAGCAGCCAGGGTTAGGGCTAGGGGCCAGGGTTTTGGGCCTGGTTTAGGGCTAGGGGCCAGGGTTTTGGGCCAGGGTTAGGGCTAGGAGCCGGGGTTTTGGGCCAGGGTTAGGGCTAGCGGCCAAGGTTTTGGGCCAAGGTTAGGGCTAGGGGCCGGGGTTAGTGCTAGGGCCAGGGTTAGACCTAGGGGCCGGGGTTTTGGGCCAGGGTTAGGGATAGGGGCCGGGATTTTGGGCCAGGGTTATGGCTAGGGGCCGGGGCTTTGGTCCAGGGTTAGGGCTAGGAGCCATGGTTAGGTCTAGGGGCCAGCGTTAGGGCTAGGGGCCAGGGTTAGGGCTAGGGGCCAGGGTTAGGGCTAGGGGCAAGGGTTTTGGGCCAAGGTTATGGCTAGGGGCCAGGGTTTTGGGCGAGGGCTAGGACTAGTGGCTGGCGTTTTGGGCCAGGGTTAGGGTTAGGGGCCGGGGTTTTGGGCCAGGGTTAGGTCTAGGGGCCAGGGTTAGGGCTAGTGGCCGGGGTTGTGGGCCAGGTTTAGGGCTAGGGGCCGGGGCTGTGCACCAAAGTTAGGGCTATGGGCCGGGGTTTTGGGCCAGGGTTAGGGCTAGGGGCCGTGGTATTGGGCCAGGGTTAGGGCTAGGGGCCGGGGTTTTGGGCCAGGGTTTGGGCTAGGAAGGAGGGATAGGGCTAGGGGCCAGAGCTTTGGACCAGGGTTAGGGCTAGGGGCTAGAGTTAGGACTAGGGGCCAGTGTTTTGGGCCAGGGTTAGGGCTAGGGGCCAGGGTTAGGGCTAGGGGCCAGGGTTTTGGGCTAGGGTTAGGGCTACGGGCCAGGGTTAGGGCTAGGGGCCCGGGTTTTGGGCCAGGGTTAGGGCTAGGGGACAGGGTTTTGGGCCAGGTTTAGGGCTATGGGCCAGGGTTAGGGCTAGAGGCCAGGGTTAGGGCTAGGGGACAGGGTTTTGGACCAGGGTTAGGGCTAGGGGACAGGGTTTTGGACCAGGGTTAGGGCTACGGGACAGGGTTAGGGCTAGGGGCCAGGGTTAGGGCTTGGGGCCAGGGTTTTGGGCCAGGGTTATGGCTAGGGGCCAGGGTTAGGGCTAGGGGCCAGGGTTGTGGGCCAGGGTTAGGGCTAGGGGCCAGGGGTTTGGGCCAGGGTTAGGGCTAGGGGCCAGGGTTTTGGGCCAGGGTTAGGGCTAGGGGCCGGGGTTTTGGGCCAGGGTTAGGGATAGGAGCCGGGGTTTTGGGCCAGGGTTAGGGCTAGGAGCCGGGGTTTTGGGCCAGGGTTAGGGCTAGGGGTCGGGGCTTTGGTCCAGGGTTAGAGCTAGGAGCCATGGTTAGGTCTAGGGGCCAGGGTTAGGTCTAGGGGCCAGGGTTAGGGCTAGAGCCCAGGGTTAGGGCTAGGGGTCAGGGTTAGGGCTAGGGGCCAGGGTTTTGGGCCAAGTTTATGGCTAGGGGCCAGGGTTTTGGGCGAGGGCTAGAGCTAGGGGCTGGCGTTTTGGGCCAGGGTTAGGGTTAGGGGCCGGGGTTTTGGGCCAGGGTTAGGGCTAGGGGCCAGGATTTTGGGCCAGGGTTAGGGCTAGGTACCGGGGTTTTGGGCCAGGGTTAGGGCTAGGGGCCAGTGTTTTGGGCCAGGGTTAGGGCTAGGGGCTCGGGTTTTGGGCCAGGTTTAGGGCTAGGAGTCGTAGTTTTGTGCCAGGGTTAGGGCTAGGGGCCGGGCTTTAGGGCCAGGGTTAGGGCTAGGGGGGAGGGATAGGGCTAGGGGCCAGAATTTTGGGCCAGGGTTAGGGCTAGGGGCTAGGGTTAGGGCTAGGGGCCAGTGTTTTGGGACAGGGTTAGGGCTAGGGGCCTGGGTAAGGGCTAGGGGCCAGGGTTTTGGGCCAGGGTTAGGGCTAGGGGCCAGGGTTTTCGGCCAGGGTTAGGGCTAGGGGCCAGGGTTTTGGGCCAGGGTTAGGGCTAGGGGCAGGGTTAGAGCTAGGTGCAAGGGTTTTGGGCCAGGGTTAGGGCTAGTGGCCAGGGTTGTGCGCCAGGGTTAGGGCTAGGCGCTGGGGTTTTGGGACAGGGTTAGGGCTAGGGGCTGGGTTTTTCGGCCAGGGTTAGCGCTAGGGGTTGGGGTTTTTGGCTAGGGGCCAGGGTTAGGGCTACGGGCCAGGGTTGTGGGCCAGGGTTAGGGCTAGGGGCCGTGGTTGTGGGCCAGGGTTAGGGCTAGGGGCTGGGGTTTTTGGCCAGGCTTAGTGCTAGGGGCCGGGGTTTTGGGCCAGGGTTAGGGCTAGGGGCGAGGGATAGGGCTAGGGGCCAGAGTTTTGGGCCAGGGTTAGGGCTAGGAGCTAGGGTTAGGGCTAGGGGCCAGTGTTTTGGGCCAGGGTTAGGACTAGGGGCCAGGGTTAGGGCTAGGGGCCAGGGTTTTGGGCTAGGGTTAGGGCTACGGGCCAGGGTTTTGGGCCAGGGTTAGGGCTAGGGGCCAGGGTTAGGGCTAGGGGCCGGGGTTTTGGGCCAGTGTTAGGGCTTGGAAACAGGGTTTTGGGCCAGGGTTAGGGCTAGGGGCCAGGGTTTTGGGCCAGTGTTAGGGCTAGGGGACAGGGTTTTGGGCCAGGTTTAGGGCTATGGGCCAGGGTTAGGGCTAGAGGCCAGGGTTAGGGCTAGGGGACAGGGTTTTGGACCAGGGTTAGGGCTAGGGGCCAGGGTTTTGGGGCAGGGTTAGGGCTATGGGACAGGGTTAGGTCTAGGGGCCAGGGTTAGGGCTAGGGGCCGTGGTTTTGGGCCAGGGTTAGGTCTAGGGGCCGGGGTTTTGGGCCAGGGATAGGGCTAGGGGCTGGGGTTTTTGGCCAGGCTTAGTGCTACGGGCCGGGGTTTTGGGCCAGGGTTAGGGCTAGGGGCGAGGGATAGGGCTAGGGGCCTGAGTTTTGGGCCAGGTTTAGGGCTAGGAGCTAGGGTTAGGGCTAGGGGCCAGTGTTTTTGGCCAGGGTTAGGGCTAGGGGCCAGGGTTAGGGCTAGGGGCCAGGGTTTTGGGCTAGGGTTAGGGCTACGGGCCAGGGTTTTGGGCTAGGGTTAGGGCTAGGGGCCAGGGTTAGGGCTAGGGGCCCGCGTTTTGGGCCAGGGTTAGGGCTAGGGGCCAGGATTTTGGGCCAGGGTTAGGGCTAGGTGCCAGGGTTTTGGGCCAGGGTTAGGGCTAGGGGCCAGGGTTTTGGGCCAGGGTTAGGGCTAGGGGCTCGTGTTTTGGGCCAGGGTTAGGGCTAGGGGCCAGGGTTTTGGGCCAGGGTTAGGGCTAATGGCCGGGGTTTAGGGCCAGGATTAGGGCTAGGGGGGAGGGATAGGGCTAGGGGCCAGAGTTTTGGGCCATGGTTAGGGCTAGGGGCTAGGGTTAGGGCTAGGGGCTGGGGTTGTGGTCCAGGGTTAGGGCTAGGAGCCAGGGTTAGGGCTAGGGGCCAGGGTTAGGGCTAGGGGCAGTGGTTTTGGGCCAGGGCTAGGGCTAGTGGCCGGGGCTGTGGGCCAGGGTTAGGGCTAGGGGTTGGGGCTGTGGACCAGGGTTAGGGCTATGGGCCGTGGTTTTGGGCCAGGGTTAGGGCTAGGGGCCGTGGTATTGGGCCAGGGTTAGGGCTAGGGGCCGGGGTTTTGGGCCAGGGTTTGGGCTAGGGGGGAGGGATAGGGCTAGGGGCCAGAGCTTTGGACCAGGGTTAGGGCTAGGGGCTAGAGTTAGGACTAGGGGCCAGTGTTTTGGGCCAGGGTTAGGGCTAGGGGCCAGGGTTAGGGCTAGGGGCCAGGGTTTTGGGCTAGGGTTAGGGCTACGGGCCAGGGTTAGGGCTAGGGGCCCGGGTTTTGGGCCAGGGTTAGGGCTAGGGGACAGGGTTTTGGGCCAGGTTTAGGGCTATGGGCCAGGGTTAGGGCTAGAGGCCAGGGTTAGGGCTAGGGGACAGGGTTTTGGACCAGGGTTAGGGCTAGGGGACAGGGTTAGGGCTAGGGGCCAGGGTTAGGGCTTGGGGCCAGGGTTTTGGGCCAGGGTTATGGCTAGGGGCCAGGGTTAGGGCTAGGGGCCAGGGTTTTGGGCCACGGTTAGGGTTAGGGGCCCGGGTTTTGGGCCAGGGTTAGGGCTAGGGGCCAGGGTTTTGGGCCAGGGTTAGGGCTAGGGGCCCGGGTTTTGGGCCAGGGTTAGGGCTAGGGGCCGGGATTTTGGGCCAGGGTTAGGGCTAGGTGCCGGGGTTTTGGGCCAGGGTTAGGGCTAGGGGCCAGGGTTTTGGGCCAGGGTTAGGGCTAGGGGCTCGGGTTTTGGGACAGGGTTAGGGCTAGGAGTCGTGGTTTTGGGCCAGGGTTAGGGCTAGGGGCCGGGGTTTAGGGCCAGGGTTAGGGCTAGGGGGGAGGGATAGGGCTAGGTGCCGGGGTTTTGGGCCAGGGTTAGGGCTAGGGGCCAGGGTTTTGGGCCAGGGTTAGGGCTAGGGGCTCGGGTTTTGGGACAGGGTTAGGGCTAGGAGTCGTGGTTTCGGGCCAGGGTTAGGGCTAGGGGCCGGGGTTTAGGGCCAGGGTTAGGGCTAGGGGGGAGGGATAGGGCTAGGGGCCAGGGTTTTGGGCCAGGGTTAGGGCTAGGGGCCAGGGTTTTCGGCCAGGGTTAGGGCTAGGGGCCAGGGTTTTGGGCCAGGGTTAGGGCTAGGGGCCAGGGTTAGAGCTAGGTGCAAGGGTTTTGGGCCAGGGTTAGGGCTAGTGGCCAGGGTTGTGCGCCAGGGTTAGGGCTAGGCGCTGGGGTTTTGGGACAGGGTTAGGGCTAGGGGCTGGGTTTTTCGGCCAGGGTTAGCGCTAGGGGTTGGGGTTTTTGGCTAGGGGCCAGGGTTAGGGCTACGGGCCAGGGTTGTGGGCCAGGGTTAGGGCTAGGGGCCGTGGTTGTGGGCCAGGGTTAGGGCTAGGGGCTGGGGTTTTTGGCCAGGCTTAGTGCTAGGGGCCGGGGTTTTGGGCCAGGGTTAGGGCTAGGGGCGAGGGATAGCGCTAGGGGCCAGAGTTTTGGGCCAGGGTTAGGGCTAGGAGCTAGGGTTAGGGCTAGGGGCCAGTGTTTTGGGCCAGGGTTAGGACTAGGGGCCAGGGTTAGGGCTAGGGGCCAGGGTTTTGGGCTAGGGTTAGGGCTACGGGCCAGGGTTTTGGACCAGGGTTAGGGCTAGGGGCCAGGGTTAGGGCTAGGGGCCGGGGTTTTTGGCCAGTGTTAGGGCTTGGGGACAGGGTTTTGGGCCAGGGTTAGGGCTAGGGGCCAGGGTTTTGGGCCAGTGTTAGGGCTAGGGGACAGGGTTTTGGGCCAGGTTTAGGGCTATGGGCCAGGGTTAGGGCTAGAGGCCAGGGTTAGGGCTAGGGGACAGGGTTTTGGACCAGGGTTAGGGCTAGGGGCCAGGGTTTTGGGGCAGGGTTAGGGCTATGGGACAGGGTTAGGGCTAGGGGCCAGGGTTAGGGCTAGGGGCCGTGGTTTTGGGCCAGGATTAGGTCTAGGGGCCGGGGTTTTGGGCCAGGGATAGGGCTAGGGGCTGGGGTTTTTGGCCAGGCTTAGTGCTACGGGCCGGGGTTTTGGGCCAGGGTTAGGGCTAGGGGCGAGGGATAGGGCTAGGGGCCAGAGTTTTGGGCCAGGTTTAGGGCTAGGAGCTAGGGTTAGGGCTAGGGGCCAGTGTTTTTGGCCAGGGTTAGGGCTAGGGGCCAGGGTTAGGGCTAGGGGCCAGGGTTTTGGGCTAGGGTTAGGGCTACGGGCCAGGGTTTTGGGCTAGGGTTAGGGCTAGGGGCCAGGGTTAGGGCTAGGGGCCCGCGTTTTGGGCCAGGGTTAGGGCTAGGGGCCAGGATTTTGGGCCAGGGTTAGGGCTAGGTGCCAGGGTTTTGGGCCACGGTTAGGGCTAGGGGCCCGGGTTTTGGGCCAGGGTTAGGGCTAGGGGCCAGGGTTTTGGGCCAGGGTTAGGGCTAGGGGCCCGGGTTTTGGGCCAGGGTTAGGGCTAGGGGCCAGGGTTTTGGGCTAGGGTTTGGGCTACGGGCCAGGGTTTTCGGCCAGGGTTAGGGCTAGGGGCTAGGGTTAGGGCTAGGGGCCGGGGTTTTGGGCCATGGTTAGGGCTAGGGGCCGGGGTTTTGGCCAGGGTTAGGGCTAGGGGTCGGGGTTTTGGCCAGGGTTAGGGCTAGGGTCCGGGGTTTTGGGCCTGGGTTAGGGCTAGGGGCCAGGGTTTTGGGCCAGGGTTAGGGCTAGGGGCCAGGGTTTTGGGCCAGGGTTAGGGCTATGGGACAGGGTTAGGTCTAGGGGCCAGGGTTAGGGCTAGGGGCCGTGGTTTTGGGCCAAGGATAGGGCTAGGGGCCGGGGTTTTGGGCCAGGGTTAGGGCTAGGGGCCAGGGTTAGGGCTAGGGGCCACGGTTAGGTCTAGGGGCCGGGGTTTTGGGCCAGGGTTTGGGCTAGGTGCCGGGGTCTTGGGTCAGGGTTAGGGCTAGGGGTCTGGGTTTTGGGCCAGGGTTAGGGCTAGTGGCCAGGGTTGTGCGCCAGGGTTAGGGCTAGGGGCTGGGGTTTTGGGACAGGGTTAGGGCTAGGGGCTGGGTTTTTCGGCCAGGGTTAGCGCTAGGGGTTGGGGTTTTTGGCTAGGGGCTAGGGTTAGGGCTAGGGGCCGTGGTTGTGGGCCAGGGTTAGGGCTAGGGGCTGGGGTTTTTGGCCAGCCTTAGTGCTAGGGGCCGGGGTTTTGGGCCAGGGTTAGGGCTAGGGGCGAGGGATAGGGCTAGGGGCCAGAGTTTTGGGCCAGGGTTAGGGCTAGGAGCTAGGGTTAGGGCTAGGGGCCAGTGTTTTGGGCCAGGGTTAGGGCTAGGGGCCAGGGTTAGGGCTAGGGGCCAGGGTTTTGGGCTAGGGTTAGGGCTACGGGCCAGGGTTTTGTGCCAGGGTTAGTGCTAGGGGCCAGGGTTTTGGGCCAGTGTTAGGGCTAGGGGACAGGGTTTTGGGCCAGGTTTAGGGCTATAGGCCAGGGTTAGGGCTACAGGCCAGGGTTAGGGCTAGGGGACAGGGTTTTGGATCAGGGTTAGGGCTAGGGGTCAGGGTTAGTGCAAGGTGCCGGAGTCTTGGGTCAGGGTTAGGGCTAGGGGTCGGGGTTTTGGGCCAGGTTTAGGGTTAGGGGCCAGGGTTAGAGCTAGGGGCCAGGGTTTTGGGCCAGGTTTAGGGCTAGTGGCCAGGGTTGTGCGCCAGGGTTAGGGCTAGGGGCCAGGGTTTTGGGCCAGGGTTAGGGCTAGGAGCCAGGGTTAGGGCTAGGGGCCGGGGTTTTGGGCCAGGGCTAGGGCCTGGGGCCTGGCTTTTGTGCCAGGGTTAGTGCTAGGGGCCAGTGTTTTGGGCCAGGGTTAGGGCTAGGGGACAGGGTTTTGGGCCAGGTTTAGGGCTATGGGCCAGGGTCAGGGCTAGAGGTCAGGGTTAGGGCTAGGGGCCAGGGTTTTGGACCAGGGTTAGGGCTAGGGGCCAGGGTTAGGGCTAGGGGCCAGGGTTAGGGCTAGGGGCCAGGGTTTTGGGCCAGGGTTATGGCTAGGGGCCAGGGTTAGGGCTAGGGGCCAGGGTTTTGGGCCACGGTTAGGGCTAGGGGCCCGGGTTTTGGGCCAGGGTTAGGGCTAGGGGCCAGGGTTTTGGGCCAGGGTTAGGGCTAGGGGCCGGGATTTTGGGCCAGGGTTAGGGTTAGGTGCCGGGGTTTTGGGCCAGGGTTAGGGCTAGGGGCCAGGGTTTTGGGCCAGGGTTAGGGCTAGGGGCTCGGGTTTTGGGCCAGGGTTAGGGCTAGAAGTCGTGGTTTTGGGCCAGGGTTAGGGCTAGGGGCCAGGGTTAGGGCTAGGGGCCAGGGTTAGGGCTAGGGGCCGTGGTTTTGGGCCAGGGCTAGGGCTAGGGGCCGGGGTTGTGGGCCAGGGTTAGGGCTACGGGCCAGGGTTTTCGGCCAGGGTTAGGGCTATGGGACAGGGTTAGGTCTAGGGGCCAGGGTTAGGGCTAGGGGCCGTGGTTTTGGGCCAGGGATAGGGCTAGGGGCTGGGGTTTTGGGCCAGGGTTAGGGCTAGGGGCCAGGGTTTTGGGCCAGGGTTAGGGCTAGGGGCCAGGGTTAGGGCTAGGGGCCACGGTTAGGTCTAGGGGCCGGGGTTTTCGGCCATGGTTAGGGCTAGGGGCCAGGGTTAGGGCTAGGGGCCGGGGTTTTGGGCCAGGGTTAGGGCTAGGTGCCGGGGTCTTGGGTCAGGGTTAGGGCTAGGGGTCGGGGTTTTTGGACAGGGTTAGGGTTAGGGGCCAGGGTTAGAGCTAGGGGCCAGGGTTTTGGGCCAGGGTTAGGGCTAGTGGCCAGGGTTGTGCGCCAGGGTTAGGGCTAGGGGCTGGGGTTTTGGGACAGGGTTAGGGCTAGGGGCTGGGTTTTTCGGCCAGGGTTAGCGCTAGGGGTTGGGGTTTTTGGCTAGGGGCCAGGGTTAGGGCTACGGGCCAGAGTTGTGGGCCAGGGTTAGGGATAGGGGGCGTGGTTGTGGGCCAGGGTTAGGGCTAGGGGCTGGGGTTTTTGGCCAGGCTTAGTGCTAGGGGCCGGGGTTTTGGGCCAGGGTTAGGGCTAGGGGCGAGGGATAGGGCTAGGGGCCAGAGTTTTGGGCCAGGGTTAGGGCTAGGAGCTAGGGTTAGAGCTAGGGGCCAGTGTTTTGGGCCAGGGTTAGGGCTAGGGGCCAGGGTTAGGGCTAGGGGCCAGGGTTTTGGGCTAGGGTTAGGGCTACGGGCCAGGGTTTTGGGCCAGGGTTAGGGCTAGGGACCAGGGTGAGGGCTAGGGGCCGGGGTTTTGGGTCAGGGTTAGGGCTAGGGGCCGGGGTTGTCGGCCAGGGTTAGGGCTAGGGGCCGGGGTTGTCAACCAGGGTTAGGGCTAGGGGCCAGGGTGTAGGGCTAAGGGCCAGGGTCTGGGCTAGCAGCCAGGGTTAGGGCTAGGGGCCAGGGTTTTGGGCCTGGTTTAGGGCTAGGGGCCAGGGTTTTGGGCCAGGGTTAGGGCTAGGAGCCGGGGTTTTGGGCCAGGGTTAGGGCTAGCGGCCAAGGTTTTGGGCCAAGGTTAGGGCTAGGGGCCGGGGTTAGTGCTAGGGCCAGGGTTAGACCTAGGGGCCGGGGCTTTGGGCCAGGGTTAGGGATAGGGGCCGGGATTTTGGGCCAGGGTTATGGCTGGGGGCCGGGGCTTTGGTCCAGGGTTAGGGCTAGGAGCCATGGTTAGGTCTAGGGGCCAGCGTTAGGGCTAGGGGCCAGGGTTAGGGCTAGGGGCCAGGGTTAGGGCTAGGGGCAAGGGTTTTGGGCCAAGGTTATGGCTAGGGGCCAGGGTTTTGGGCGAGGGCTAGGACTAGGGGCTGGCGTTTTGGGCCAGGGTTAGGGTTAGGGGCCGGGGTTTTGGGCCAGGGTTAGGTCTAGGGGCCAGGGTTAGGGCTAGTGGCCGGGGTTGTGGGCCAGGTTTAGGGCTAGGGGCCGGGGCTGTGCACCAAAGTTAGGGCTATGGGCCGGGGTTTTGGGCCAGGGTTAGGGCTAGGGGCCGTGGTATTGGGCCAGGGTTAGGGCTAGGGGCCGGGGTTTTGGGCCAGGGTTTGGGCTAGGAAGGAGGGATAGGGCTAGGGGCCAGAGCTTTGGACCAGGGTTAGGGCTAGGGGCTAGAGTTAGGACTAGGGGCCAGTGTTTTGGGCCAGGGTTAGGGCTAGGGGCCAGGGTTAGGGCTAGGGGCCAGGGTTTTGGGCTAGGGTTAGGGCTACGGGCCAGGGTTAGGGCTAGGGGCCCGGGTTTTGGGCCAGGGTTAGGGCTAGGGGACAGGGTTTTGGGCCAGGTTTAGGGCTATGGGCCAGGGTTAGGGCTAGAGGCCAGGGTTAGGGCTAGGGGACAGGGTTTTGGACCAGGGTTAGGGCTAGGGGACAGGGTTTTGGACCAGGGTTAGGGCTACGGGACAGGGTTAGGGCTAGGGGCCAGGGTTAGGGCTTGGGGCCAGGGTTTTGGGCCAGGGTTATGGCTAGGGGCCAGGGTTAGGGCTAGGGGCCAGGGTTGTGGGCCAGGGTTAGGGCTAGGGGCCAGGGGTTTGGGCCAGGGTTAGGGCTAGGGGCCAGGGTTTTGGGCCAGGGTTAGGGCTAGGGGCCGGGGTTTTGGGCCAGGGTTAGGGATAGGAGCCGGGGTTTTGGGCCAGGGTTAGGGCTAGGAGCCGGGGTTTTGGGCCAGGGTTAGGGCTAGGGGTCGGGGCTTTGGTCCAGGGTTAGAGCTAGGAGCCATGGTTAGGTCTAGGGGCCAGGGTTAGGTCTAGGGGCCAGGGTTAGGGCTAGAGCCCAGGGTTAGGGCTAGGGGTCAGGGTTAGGGCTAGGGGCCAGGGTTTTGGGCCAAGTTTATGGCTAGGGGCCAGGGTTTTGGGCGAGGGCTAGAGCTAGGGGCTGGCGTTTTGGGCCAGGGTTAGGGTTAGGGGCCGGGGTTTTGGGCCAGGGTTAGGGCTAGGGGCCAGGATTTTGGGCCAGGGTTAGGGCTAGGTACCGGGGTTTTGGGCCAGGGTTAGGGCTAGGGGCCAGTGTTTTGGGCCAGTGTTAGGGCTAGGGGCTCGGGTTTTGGGCCAGGTTTAGGGCTAGGAGTCGTAGTTTTGTGCCAGGGTTAGGGCTAGGGGCCGGGCTTTAGGGCCAGGGTTAGGGCTAGGGGGGAGGGATAGGGCTAGGGGCCAGAATTTTGGCCCAGGGTTAGGGCTAGGGGCTAGGGTTAGGGCTAGGGGCCAGTGTTTTGGGACAGGGTTAGGGCTAGGGGCCTGGGTAAGGGCTAGGGGCCAGGGTTTTGGGCCAGGGTTAGGGCTAGGGGCCAGGGTTTTCGGCCAGGGTTTAGGGCTAGGGGCCAGGGTTTTGGGCCAGGGTTAGGGCTAGGGGCCAGGGTTAGAGCTAGGTGCAAGGGTTTTGGGCCAGGGTTAGGGCTAGTGGCCAGGGTTGTGCGCCAGGGTTAGGGCTAGGCGCTGGGGTTTTGGGACAGGGTTAGGGCTAGGGGCTGGGTTTTTCGGCCAGGGTTAGCGCTAGGGGTTGGGGTTTTTGGCTAGGGGCCAGGGTTAGGGCTACGGGCCAGGGTTGTGGGCCAGGGTTAGGGCTAGGGGCCGTGGTTGTGGGCCAGGGTTAGGGCTAGGGGCTGGGGTTTTTGGCCAGGCTTAGTGCTAGGGGCCGGGGTTTTGGGCCAGGGTTAGGGCTAGGGGCGAGGGATAGGGCTAGGGGCCAGAGTTTTGGGCCAGGGTTAGGGCTAGGAGCTAGGGTTAGGGCTAGGGGCCAGTGTTTTGGGCCAGGGTTAGGACTAGGGGCCAGGGTTAGGGCTAGGGGCCAGGGATTTGGGCTAGGGTTAGGGCTACGGGCCAGGGTTTTGGGCCAGGGTTAGGGCTAGGGGCCAGGGTTAGGGCTAGGGGCCGGGGTTTTGGGCCAGTGTTAGGGCTTGGAAACAGGGTTTTGGGCCAGGGTTAGGGCTAGGGGCCAGGGTTTTGGGCCATTGTTAGGGCTAGGGGACAGGGTTTTGGGCCAGGTTTAGGGCTATGGGCCAGGGTTAGGGCTAGAGGCCAGGGTTAGGGCTAGGGGACAGGGTTTTGGACCAGGGTTAGGGCTAGGGGCCAGGGTTTTGGGGCAGGGTTAGGGCTATGGGACAGGGTTAGGTCTAGGGGCCAGGGTTAGGGCTAGGGGCCGTGGTTTTGGGCCAGGGTTAGGTCTAGGGGCCGGGGTTTTGGGCCAGGGATAGGGCTAGGGGCTGGGGTTTTTGGCCAGGCTTAGTGCTACGGGCCGGGGTTTTGGGCCAGGGTTAGGGCTAGGGGCGAGGGATAGGGCTAGGGGCCTGAGTTTTGGGCCAGGTTTAGGGCTAGGAGCTAGGGTTAGGGCTAGGGGCCAGTGTTTTTGGCCAGGGTTAGGGCTAGGGGCCAGGGTTAGGGCTAGGGGCCAGGGTTTTGGGCTAGGGTTAGGGCTACGGGCCAGGGTTTTGGGCTAGGGTTAGGGCTAGGGGCCAGGGTTAGGGCTAGGGGCCAGGGTTTTGGGCCAGGGTTAGGGCTAGGGGCCAGGATTTTGGGCCAGGGTTAGGGCTAGGTGCCAGGGTTTTGGGCCAGGGTTAGGGCTAGGGGCCAGGGTTTTGGGCCAGGGTTAGGGCTAGGGGCTCGTGTTTTGGGCCAGGGTTAGGGCTAGGGGCCAGGGTTTTGGGCCAGGGTTAGGGCTAATGGCCGGGGTTTAGGGCCAGGATTAGGGCTAGGGGGGAGGGATAGGGCTAGGGGCCAGAGTTTTGGGCCATGGTTAGGGCTAGGGGCTAGGGTTAGGGCTAGGGGCTGGGGTTGTGGTCCAGGGTTAGGGCTAGGAGCCAGGGTTAGGGCTAGGGGCCAGGGTTAGGGCTAGGGGCAGTGGTTTTGGGCCAGGGCTAGGGCTAGTGGCCGGGGCTGTGGGCCAGGGTTAGGGCTAGGGGTTGGGGCTGTGGACCAGGGTTAGGGCTATGGGCCGTGGTTTTGGGCCAGGGTTAGGGCTAGGGGCCGTGGTATTGGGCCAGGGTTAGGGCTAGGGGCCGGGGTTTTGGGCCAGGGTTTGGGCTAGGGGGGAGGGATAGGGCTAGGGGCCAGAGCTTTGGACCAGGGTTAGGGCTAGGGGCTAGAGTTAGGACTAGGGGCCAGTGTTTTGGGCCAGGGTTAGGGCTAGGGGCCAGGGTTAGGGCTAGGGGCCAGGGTTTTGGGCTAGGGTTAGGGCTACGGGCCAGGGTTAGGGCTAGGGGCCCGGGTTTTGGGCCAGGGTTAGGGCTAGGGGACAGGGTTTTGGGCCAGGTTTAGGGCTATGGGCCAGGGTTAGGGCTAGAGGCCAGGGTTAGGGCTAGGGGACAGGGTTTTGGACCAGGGTTAGGGCTAGGGGACAGGGTTAGGGCTAGGGGCCAGGGTTAGGGCTTGGGGCCAGGGTTTTGGGCCAGGGTTATGGCTAGGGGCCAGGGTTAGGGCTAGGGGCCAGGGTTTTGGGCCACGGTTAGGGTTAGGGGCCCGGGTTTTGGGCCAGGGTTAGGGCTAGGGGCCAGGGTTTTGGGCCAGGGTTAGGGCTAGGGGCCCGGGTTTTGGGCCAGGGTTAGGGCTAGGGGCCGGGATTTTGGGCCAGGGTTAGGGCTAGGTGCCGGGGTTTTGGGCCAGGGTTAGGGCTAGGGGCCAGGGTTTTGGGCCAGGGTTAGGGCTAGGGGCTCGGGTTTTGGGACAGGGTTAGGGCTAGGAGTCGTGGTTTTGGGCCAGGGTTAGGGCTAGGGGCCGGGGTTTAGGGCCAGGGTTAGGGCTAGGGGGGAGGGATAGGGCTAGGTGCCGGGGTTTTGGGCCAGGGTTAGGGCTAGGGGCCAGGGTTTTGGGCCAGGGTTAGGGCTAGGGGCTCGGGTTTTGGGACAGGGTTAGGGCTAGGAGTCGTGGTTTCGGGCCAGGTTTAGGGCTAGGGGCCGGGGTTTAGGGCCAGGGTTAGGGCTAGGGGGGAGGGATAGGGCTAGGGGCCAGGGTTTTGGGCCAGGGTTAGGGCTAGGGGCCAGGGTTTTCGGCCAGGGTTAGGGCTAGGGGCCAGGGTTTTGGGCCAGGGTTAGGGCTAGGGGCCAGGGTTAGAGCTAGGTGCAAGGGTTTTGGGCCAGGGTTAGGGCTAGTGGCCAGGGTTGTGCGCCAGGGTTAGGGCTAGGCGCTGGGGTTTTGGGACAGGGTTAGGGCTAGGGGCTGGGTTTTTCGGCCAGGGTTAGCGCTAGGGGTTGG
Organism: Chlamydotis macqueenii; assembly: GCF_036417535.1. Taxonomy (NCBI): domain Eukaryota; kingdom Metazoa; phylum Chordata; class Aves; order Otidiformes; family Otididae; genus Chlamydotis; species Chlamydotis macqueenii. The sequence continues at coordinate 85,203 of NW_028239158.1, forward strand.
GGTTTTTGGCTAGGGGCCAGGGTTAGGGCTACGGGCCAGGGTTGTGGGCCAGGGTTAGGGCTAGGGGCCGTGGTTGTGGGCCAGGGTTAGGGCTAGGGGCTGGGGTTTTTGGCCAGGCTTAGTGCTAGGGGCCGGGGTTTTGGGCCAGGGTTAGGGCTAGGGGCGAGGGATAGGGCTAGGGGCCAGAGTTTTGGGCCAGGGTTAGGGCTAGGAGCTAGGGTTAGGGCTAGGGGCCAGTGTTTTGGGCCAGGGTTAGGACTAGGGGCCAGGGTTAGGGCTAGGGGCCAGGGTTTTGGGCTAGGGTTAGGGCTACGGGCCAGGGTTTTGGGCCAGGGTTAGGGCTAGGGGCCAGGGTTAGGGCTAGGGGCCGGGGTTTTGGGCCAGTGTTAGGGCTTGGGGACAGGGTTTTGGGCCAGGGTTAGGGCTAGGGGCCAGGGTTTTGGGCCAGTGTTAGGGCTAGGGGACAGGGTTTTGGGCCAGGTTTAGGGCTATGGGCCAGGGTTAGGGCTAGAGGCCAGGGTTAGGGCTAGGGGACAGGGTTTTGGACCAGGGTTAGGGCTAGGGGCCAGGGTTTTGGGGCAGGGTTAGGGCTATGGGACAGGGTTAGGGCTAGGGGCCAGGGTTAGGGCTAGGGGCCGTGGTTTTGGGCCAGGGTTAGGTCTAGGGGCCGGGGTTTTGGGCCAGGGATAGGGCTAGGGGCTGGGGTTTTTGGCCAGGCTTAGTGCTACGGGCCGGGGTTTTGGGCCAGGGTTAGGGCTAGGGGCGAGGGATAGGGCTAGGGGCCAGAGTTTTGGGCCAGGTTTAGGGCTAGGAGCTAGGGTTAGGGCTAGGGGCCAGTGTTTTTGGCCAGGGTTAGGGCTAGGGGCCAGGGTTAGGGCTAGGGGCCAGGGTTTTGGGCTAGGGTTAGGGCTACGGGCCAGGGTTTTGGGCTAGGGTTAGGGCTAGGGGCCAGGGTTAGGGCTAGGGGCCCGCGTTTTGGGCCAGGGTTAGGGCTAGGGGCCAGGATTTTGGGCCAGGGTTAGGGCTAGGTGCCAGGGTTTTGGGCCAGGGTTAGGGCTAGGGGCCAGGGTTTTGGGCCAGGGTTAGGGCTAGAGGCTCGTGTTTTGGGCCAGGGTTAGGGCTAGGGGCCAGGGTTTTGGGCCAGGGTTAGGGCTAATGGCCGGGGTTTAGGGCCAGGATTAGGGCTAGGGGGGAGGGATAGGGCTAGGGGCCAGAGTTTTGGGCCATGGTTAGGGCTAGGGGCTAGGGTTAGGGCTAGGGGCTGGGGTTGTGGTCCAGGGTTAGGGCTAGGAGCCAGGGTTAGGGCTAGGGGCCAGGGTTAGGGCTAGGGGCAGTGGTTTTGGGCCAGGGCTAGGGCTAGTGGCCGGGGCTGTGGGCCAGGGTTAGGGCTAGGGGTTGGGGCTGTGGACCAGGGTTAGGGCTATGGGCCGTGGTTTTGGGCCAGGGTTAGGGCTAGGGGCCGTGGTATTTGGCCAGGGTTAGGGCTAGGGGCCGGGGTTTTGGGCCAGGGTTAGGGCTAGGGGGGAGGGATAGGGCTAGGGGCCAGAGCTTTGGACCAGGGTTAGGGCTAGGGGCTAGAGTTAGGACTAGGGGCCAGTGTTTTGGGCCAGGGTTAGGGCTAGGGGCCAGGGTTAGGGCTAGGGGCCAGGGTTTTGGGCTAGGGTTAGGGCTACGGGCCAGGGTTAGGGCTAGGGCCCGGGTTTTGGGCCAGGGTTAGGGCTAGGGACAGGGTTTTGGGCCAGGTTTAGGGCTATGGGCCAGGGTTAGGGCTAGAGGCCAGGGTTAGGGCTAGGGGACAGGGTTTTGGACCAGGGTTAGGGCTAGGGGACAGGGTTAGGGCTAGGGGCCAGGGTTAGGGCTTGGGGCCAGGGTTTTGGGCCAGGGTTATGGCTAGGGGCCAGGGTTAGGGCTAGGGGCCAGGGTTTTGGGCCACGGTTAGGGTTAGGGGCCCGGGTTTTGGGCCAACGGTTAGGGCTAGGGGCCAGGGTTTTGGGCCAGGGTTAGGGCTAGGGGCCCGGGTTTTGGGCCAGGGTTAGGGCTAGGGGCCGGGATTTTGGGCCAGGGTTAGGGCTAGGTGCCGGGGTTTTGGCCAGGGTTACGGCTAGGGGCCAGGGTTTTGGGCAGGGTTAGGGCTAGGGGCTCGGGTTTTGGACAGGGTTAGGGCTAGGAGTCGTGTTTTGGGCCAGGGTTAGGGCTAGGGGCCGGGGTTTAGGGCCAGGGTTAGGGCTAGGGGGGAGGGATAGGGCTAGGGGCCAGAGTTTTGGGCCAGGGTTAGGGCTAGGGGCTAGGGTTAGGGCTAGGGCCAGTGTTTTGGGCCAGGGTTAGGGCTAGGGGCCAGGGTTAGGGCTAGGGGCCAGGGTTTTGGGCTAGGGGTTAGGGCTATGGGCCAGGGTTAGGGCTAGAGGCCAGGGTTAGGGCTAGGGGACAGGGTTTTGGACCAGGGTTAGGGCTAGGGGCCCGGGTTAGGGCTAGGGACCAGGGTTAGGGCTTGGGGCCAGGGCTTTGGGCCAGGGTTATGGCTAGGGGCCAGGGTTAGGGCTAGGGGCCATGGTTTTGGGCCACGGTTACGGCTAGGGGCCGGGTTTTGGGCCAGGGTTAGGGCTAGGGGCCAGGGTTTTGGGCCAGGTTAGGGCTAGGTGCCAGGGTTTTGGGCCAGGGTTAGGGCTAGGGGCCGGGATTTTGGGCCAGGGTTAGGGCTAGGTGCTGGGGTTTTGGGCCAGGGTTAGGGCTAGGGGCCAGGGTTTTGGGCCAGGGTTAGGGCTAGGGGCTCGGGTTTTGGGCCAGGGTAAGGGCTAGGAGTCGTGGTTTTGGGCCAGGGTTAGGGCTAGGGGCCGGGGTTTAGGGCCAGGGTTAGGGCTAGGGGGGAGGGATAGGGCTAGGGGCCAGAGTTTTGGGCCATGGTTAGGGCTAGGGGCTAGGGTTAGGGCTAGGGGCCAGTGTTTTGGGCCAGGGTTAGGGCTAGGGGCCAGGGTTAGGGCTAGGGGCCAGGGTTTTGGGCTAGGGTTAGGGCTACGGGCCAGGGTTTTCGGCCAGGGTTGGGGCTATGGGCTAGGGTTAGGGCTAGGGGCCGGGGTTTTGGGCCATGGTTAGGGCTAGGGGCCGCGGTTTTGGCCAGGGTTAGGGCTAGGGGTCGGGGTTTTGGCCAGGGTTAGGGCTAGGGGCCGGGGTTTTGGGCCAGGGTTAGGGCTAGGGGCTGGGGTTGTGGTCCAGGTTAGAGCTAGGAGCCATGGTTAGGTCTAGGGGCCAGGGTTAGGTCTAGGGGCCAGGGTTAGGGCTAGAGCCCAGGGTTAGGGCTAGGGGTCAGGGTTAGGGCTAGGGGCCAGGGTTTTGGGCCAAGTTTATGGCTAGGGGCCAGGGTTTTGGGCGAGGGCTAGAGCTAGGGGCTGGCGTTTTGGGCCAGGGTTAGGGTTAGGGGCCAGGGTTTTGGGCCAGGGTTTGGGCTAGGGGCCAGGATTTGGGCCAGGGTTAGGGCTAGGTACCGGGGTTTTGGGCCAGGGTTAGGGCTAGGGGCCAGTGTTTTGGGCCAGGGTTAGGGCTAGGGGGCTCGTGTTTTGGGCCAGGTTTAGGGCTAGGAGTCGTAGTTTTGTGCCAGGGTTAGGGCTAGGGGCCGGGCTTTAGGGCCAGGGTTAGGGCTAGGGGGGAGGGATAGGGCTAGGGGCCAGAATTTTGGGCCAGGGTTAGGGGCTAGGGGCTAGGGTTAGGGCTAGGGGCCAGTGTTTTGGGCCAGGGTTAGGGCTAGGGGCCTGGTAAGGCTAGGGGCCAGGGGTTTTGGGCCAGGGTTAGGGCTAGGGGCCAGGGTTTTCGGCCAGGGTTAGGGATAGGGCTAGGGGCCAGGGTTTTGGGCCAGGGTTAGGGCTAGGGGCCAGGGTTAGAGCTAGGTGCAAGGGTTTTGGGCCAGGGTTAGGGCTAGTGGCCAGGGTTGTGCGCCAGGGTTAGGGCTAGGCGCTGGGGTTTTGGGACAGGGTTAGGGCTAGGGGCTGGGTTTTTCGGCCAGGGTTAGCGCTAGGGGTTGGGGTTTTTGGCTAGGGGCCAGGGTTAGGGCTAGGGGCCGTGGTTGTGGGCCAGGGTTGGGGCTAGGGGCCGTGGTTGTGGGCCAGGGTTAGGGCTAGGGGCTGGGATTTTTGGCCAGGCTTAGTGCTAGGGGCCGGGGTTTAGGGCCAGGGTTAGGGCTAGGGGCGAGGGATAGGGCTAGGGGCCAGAGTTTTGGGCCAGGGTTAGGGCTAGGAGCTAGGGTTAGGGCTAGGGGCCAGTGTTTTGGGCCAGGGTTAGGACTAGGGGCCAGGGTTAGGGCTAGGGGCCAGGGTTTTGGGCTAGGGTTAGGGCTACGGGCCAGGGTTTTGGGCCAGGGTTAGGGCTAGGGGCCAGGGTTAGGGCTAGGGGCCGGGGTTTTGGGCCAGTGTTAGGGCTTGGGGACAGGGTTTTGGGCCAGGGTTAGGGCTAGGGGCCAGGGTTTTGGGCCAGTGTTAGGGCTAGGGGACAGGGTTTTGGGCCAGGTTTAGGGCTATGGGCCAGGGTTAGGGCTAGAGGCCAGGGTTAGGGCTAGGGGACAGGGTTTTGGACCAGGGTTAGGGCTAGGGGCCAGGGTTTTGGGGCAGGGTTAGGGCTATGGGACAGGGTTAGGTCTAGGGGCCAGGGTTAGGGCTAGAAGCCGTGGTTTTGGGCCAGGGTTAGGTCTAGGGGCCGGGGTTTTGGGCCAGGGATAGGGCTAGGGGCTGGGGTTTTTGGCCAGGCTTAGTGCTACGGGCCGGGGTTTTGGGCCAGGGTTAGGGCTAGGGGCGAGGGATAGGGCTAGGGGCCAGAGTTTTGGGCCAGGTTTAGGGCTAGGAGCTAGGGTTAGGGCTAGGGGCCAGTATTTTTGGCCAGGGTTAGGGCTAGGGGCCAGGGTTAGGGCTAGGGGCCAGGGTTTTGGGCTAGGGTTAGGGCTACGGGCCAGGGTTTTGGGCTAGGGTTAGGGCTAGGGGCCAGGGTTAGGGCTAGGGGCCCGCGTTTTGGGCCAGGGTTAGGGCTAGGGGCCAGGATTTTGGGCCAGGGTTAGGGCTAGGTGCCAGGGTTTTGGGCCAGGGTTAGGGCTAGGGGCCAGGGTTTTGGGCCAGGGTTAGGGCTAGGGGCTCGTGTTTTGGGCCAGGGTTAGGGCTAGGAGTCGTGGTTTTGGGGCAGGGTTAGGGCTAATGGCCGGGGTTTAGGGCCAGGATTAGGGCTAGGGGGGAGGGATAGGGCTAGGGGCCAGAGTTTTGGGCCATGGTTAGGGCTAGGGGCTAGGGTTAGGGCTAGGGGCTGGGGTTGTGGGCCAGGGTTAGGGCTAGGAGCCAGGGTTAGGGCTAGGGGCCAGGGTTAGGGCTAGGGGCACTGGTTTTGGGCCAGGGCTAGGGCTAGTGGCCGGGGTTGTGGGCCAGGGTTAGGGCTAGGGGTTGGGGCTGTGGACCAGGGTTAGGGCTATGGGCCGTGGTTTTGGGCCAGGGTTAGGGCTAGGGGCCGTGGTATTGGGCCAGGGTTAGGGCTAGGGGCCGGGGTTTTGGGCCAGGGTTTGGGCTAGGGGGGAGGGATAGGGCTAGGGGCCAGAGCTTTGGACCAGGGTTAGGGCTAGGGGCTAGAGTTAGGACTAGGGGCCAGTGTTTTGGGCCAGGGTTAGGGCTAGGGGCTCGGGTTTTGGGCCAGGTTTAGGGCTAGGAGTCGTAGTTTTGTGCCAGGGTTAGGGCTAGGGGCCGGGCTTTAGGGCCAGGGTTAGGGCTAGGGGGGAGGGATAGGGCTAGGGGCCAGAATTTTGGGCCAGGGTTAGGGCTAGGGGCTAGGGTTAGGGCTAGGGGCCAGTGTTTTGGGCCAGGGTTAGGGCTAGGGGCCTGGGTAAGGGCTAGGGGCCAGGGTTTTGGGCCAGGGTTAGGGCTAGGGGCCAGGGTTTTCGGCCAGGGTTAGGGCTAGGGGCCAGGGTTTTGGGCCAGGGTTAGGGCTAGGGGACAGGGTTAGAGCTAGGTGCAAGGGTTTTGGGCCAGGGTTAGGGCTAGTGGCCAGGGTTGTGCGCCAGGGTTAGGGCTAGGCGCTGGGGTTTTGGGACAGGGTTAGGGCTAGGGGCTGGGTTTTTCGGCCAGGGTTAGCGCTAGGGGTTGGGGTTTTTGGCTAGGGGCCAGGGTTAGGGCTAGGGGCCGTGGTTGTGGGCCAGGGTTAGGGCTAGGGGCCGTGGTTGTGGGCCAGGGTTAGGGCTAGGGGCTGGGATTTTTTGGCCAGGCTTAGTGCTAGGGGCCGGGGTTTAGGGCCAGGGTTAGGGCTAGGGGCGAGGGATAGGGCTAGGGGCCAGAGTTTTGGGCCAGGGTTAGGGCTAGGAGCTAGGGTTAGGGCTAGGGGCCAGTGTTTTGGGCCAGGGTTAGGACTAGGGGCCAGGGTTAGGGCTAGGGGCCAGGGTTTTGGGCTAGGGTTAGGGCTACGGGCCAGGGTTTTGGGCCAGGGTTAGGGCTAGGGGCCAGGGTTAGGGCTAGGGGCCGGGGTTTTGGGCCAGTGTTAGGGCTTGGGGACAGGGTTTTGGGCCAGGGTTAGGGCTAGGGGCCAGGGTTTTGGGCCAGTGTTAGGGCTAGGGGACAGGGTTTTGGGCCAGGTTTAGGGCTATGGGCCAGGGTTAGGGCTAGAGGCCAGGGTTAGGGCTAGGGGACAGGGTTTTGGACCAGGGTTAGGGCTAGGGGCCAGGGTTTTGGGGCAGGGTTAGGGCTATGGGACAGGGTTAGGGCTAGGGGCCAGGGTTAGGGCTAGGGGCCGTGGTTTTGGGCCAGGGTTAGGTCTAGGGGCCGGGGTTTTGGGCCAGGGATAGGGCTAGGGGCTGGGGTTTTTGGCCAGGCTTAGTGCTACGGGCCGGGGTTTTGGGCCAGGGTTAGGGCTAGGGGCGAGGGATAGGGCTAGGGGCCAGTGTTTTTGGCCAGGGTTAGGGCTAGGGGCCAGGGTTAGGGCTAGGGGCCAGGGTTTTGGGCTAGGGTTAGGGCTACGGGCCAGGGTTTTGGGCTAGGGTTAGGGCTAGGGGCCAGGGTTAGGGCTAGGGGCCCGCGTTTTGGGCCAGGGTTAGGGCTAGGGGCCAGGATTTTGGGCCAGGGTTAGGGCTAGGTGCCAGGGTTTTGGGCCAGGGTTAGGGCTAGGGGCCAGGGTTTTGGGCCAGGGTTAGGGCTAGGGGCTCGTGTTTTGGGCCAGGGTTAGGGCTAGGAGTCGTGGTTTTGGGGCAGGGTTAGGGCTAATGGCCGGGGTTTAGGGCCAGGATTAGGGCTAGGGGGGAGGGATAGGGCTAGGGGCCAGAGTTTTGGGCCATGGTTAGGGCTAGGGGCTAGGGTTAGGGCTAGGGGCTGGGGTTGTGGGCCAGGGTTAGGGCTAGGAGCCAGGGTTAGGGCTAGGGGCCAGGGTTAGGGCTAGGGGCACTGGTTTTGGGCCAGGGCTAGGGCTAGTGGCCGGGGTTGTGGGCCAGGGTTAGGGCTAGGGGTTGGGGCTGTGGACCAGGGTTAGGGCTATGGGCCGTGGTTTTGGGCCAGGGTTAGGGCTAGGGGCCGTGGTATTGGGCCAGGGTTAGGGCTAGGGGCCGGGGTTTTGGGCCAGGGTTTGGGCTAGGGGGGAGGGATAGGGCTAGGGGCCAGAGCTTTGGACCAGGGTTAGGGCTAGGGGCTAGAGTTAGGACTAGGGGCCAGTGTTTTGGGCCAGGGTTAGGGCTAGGGGCCAGGGTTAGGGCTAGGGGCCAGGGTTTTGGGCTAGGGTTAGGGCTACGGGCCAGGGTTAGGGCTAGGGGCCCGGGTTTTGGGCCAGGGTTAGGGCTAGGGGACAGGGTTTTGGGCCAGGTTTAGGGCTATGGGCCAGGGTTAGGGCTAGAGGCCAGGGTTAGGGCTAGGGGACAGGGTTTTGGACCAGGGTTAGGGCTAGGGGCCAGGGTTAGGGCTTGGGGCCAGGGTTTTGGGCCAGGGTTATGGCTAGGGGCCAGGGTTAGGGCTAGGGGCCAGGGTTTTGGGCCACGGTTAGGGTTAGGGGCCCGGGTTTTGGGCCAGGGTTAGGGCTAGGGGCCAGGGTTTTGGGCCAGGGTTAGGGCTAGGGGCCAGGGTTAGGGCTAGGGGCCAGGGTTTTGGGCTAGGGTTAGGGCTACGGGCCAGGGTTTTGGGCCAGGGTTAGGGCTAGGGGCCAGGGTTAGGGCTAGGGGCCGGGGTTTTGGGCCAGGGCTAGGGCCTTGGGCCTGGCTTTTGTGCCAGGGTTAGTTCTAGGGGCCAGGGTTTTGGGCCAGGGTTAGGGCTAGGGGCCAGGGTTTTGGGCCTGGTTTAGGGTTATGGGCCAGGGTTAGGGCTAGAGGCCAGGGTTAGGGCTAGGGGACAGGGTTTTGGACCAGGGTTAGGGCTAGGGGCCCGGGTTAGGGCTAGGGGCCAGGGTTAGGGCTTGGGGCCAGGGCTTTGGGCCAGGGTTATGGCTAGGGGCCAGGGTTAGGGCTAGGGGCCATGGTTTTGGGCCACGGTTACGGCTAGGGGCCCGGGTTTTGGGCCAGGGTTAGCGCTAGGGGCCAGGGTTTTGGGCCAGGTTAGGGCTAGGTGCCAGGGTTTTGGGCCAGGGTTAGGGCTAGGGGCCGGGATTTTGGGCCAGGGTTAGGGCTAGGTGCTGGGGTTTTGGGCCAGGGTTAGGGCTAGGGGCCAGGGTTTTGGGCCAGGGTTAGGGCTAGGGGCCGTGGTTTTGGGCCAGGGTTAGGGCTAGGAGTCGTGGTTTTGGGCCAGGGTTAGGGCTAGGGGCCGGGGTTTAGGGCCAGGGTTAGGGCTAGGGGGGAGGGATAGGGCTAGGGGCCAGAGTTTTGGGCCATGGTTAGGGCTAGGGGCTAGGGTTAGGGCTAGGGGCCAGTGTTTTGGGCCAGGGTTAGGGCTAGGGGCCAGGGTTAGGGCTAGGGGCCAGGGTTTTGGGCTAGGGTTAGGGCTACGGGCCAGGGTTTTCGGCCAGGGTTGGGGCTAGGGGCTAGGGTTAGGGCTAGGGGCCGGGGTTTTGGGCCATGGTTAGGGCTAGGGGCCGCGGTTTTGGCCAGGGTTAGGGATAGGGGTCAGGGTTTTGGCCAGGGTTAGGGCTAGGGGCCGGGGTTTTGGGCCAGGGTTAGGGCTAGGGGCTGGGGTTGTGGTCCAGGGTTAGAGCTAGGAGCCATGGTTAGGTCTAGGGGCCAGGGTTAGGTCTAGGGGCCAGGGTTAGGGCTAGAGCCCAGGGTTAGGGCTAGGGGTCAGGGTTAGGTCTAGGGGCCAGGGTTTTGGGCCAAGTTTATGGCTAGGGGCCAGGGTTTTGGGCGAGGGCTAGAGCTAGGGGCTGGCGTTTTGGGCCAGAGTTAGGGTTAGGGGCCGGGGTTTTGGGCCAGGGTTAGGGCTAGGGGCCAGGATTTTGGGCCAGGGTTAGGGCTAGGTACCGGGGTTTTGGGCCAGGGTTAGGGCTAGGGGCCAGTGTTTTGGGCCAGGGTTAGGGCTAGGGGCTCGGGTTTTGGGCCAGGTTTAGGGCTAGGAGTCGTAGTTTTGTGCCAGGGTTAGGGCTAGGGGCCGGGCTTTCGGGCCAGGGTTAGGGCTAGGGGGGAGGGATAGGGCTAGGGGCCAGAATTTTGGGCCAGGGTTAGGGCTAGGGGCTAGGGTTAGGGCTAGGGGCCAGTGTTTTGGGCCAGGGTTAGGGCTAGGGGCCTGGGTAAGGGCTAGGGGCCAGGGTTTTGGGCCAGGGTTAGGGCTAGGGGCCAGGGTTTTCGGCCAGGGTTAGGGCTAGGGGCCAGGGTTTTGGGCCAGGGTTAGGGCTAGGGGCCAGGGTTAGAGCTAGGTGCAAGGGTTTTGGGCCAGGGTTAGGGCTAGTGGCCAGGGTTGTGCGCCAGGGTTAGGGCTAGGCGCTGGGGTTTTGGGACAGGGTTAGGGCTAGGGGCTGGGTTTTTCGGCCAGGGTTAGCGCTAGGGGTTGGGGTTTTTGGCTAGGGGCCAGGGTTAGGGCTACGGGCCAGGGTTGTGGGCCAGGGTTAGGGCTAGGGGCCGTGGTTGTGGGCCAGGGTTAGGGCTAGGGGCTGGGGTTTTTGGCCAGGCTTAGTGCTAGGGGCCGGGGTTTTGGGCCAGGGTTAGGGCTAGGGGCGAGGGATAGGGCTAGGGGCCAGAGTTTTGGGCCAGGGTTAGGGCTAGGAGCTAGGGTTAGGGCTAGGGGCCAGTGTTTTGGGCCAGGGTTAGGACTAGGGGCCAGGGTTAGGGCTAGGGGCCAGGGTTTTGGGCTAGGGTTAGGGCTACGGGCCAGGGTTTTGGGCCAGGGTTAGGGCTAGGGGCCAGGGTTAGGGCTAGGGGCCGGGGTTTTGGGCCAGTGTTAGGGCTTGGGGCCAGGGTTTTGGGCCAGGGTTAGGGCTAGGGGCCAGGGTTTTGGGCCAGTGTTAGGGCTAGGGGACAGGGTTTTGGGCCAGGTTTAGGGCTATGGGCCAGGGTTAGGGCTAGAGGCCAGGGTTAGGGCTAGGGGACAGGGTTTTGGACCAGGGTTAGGGCTAGGGGCCAGGGTTTTGGGGCAGGGTTAGGGCTATGGGACAGGGTTAGGTCTAGGGGCCAGGGTTAGGGCTAGAAGCCGTGGTTTTGGGCCAGGGTTAGGTCTAGGGGCCGGGGTTTTGGGCCAGGGATAGGGCTAGGGGCTGGGGTTTTTGGCCAGGCTTAGTGCTACGGGCCGGGGTTTTAAGCCAGGGTTAGGGCTAGGGGCGAGGGATAGGGCTAGGGGCCAGAGTTTTGGGCCAGGTTTAGGGCTAGGAGCTAGGGTTAGGGCTAGGGGCCAGTGTTTTTGGCCAGGGTTAGGGCTAGGGGCCAGGGTTAGGGCTAGGGGCCAGGGTTTTGGGCTAGGGTTAGGGCTACGGGCCAGGGTTTTGGGCTAGGGTTAGGGCTAGGGGCCAGGGTTAGGGCTAGGGGCCCGCGTTTTGGGCCAGGGTTAGGGCTAGGGGCCAGGATTTTGGGCCAGGGTTAGGGCTAGGTGCCAGGGTTTTGGGCCAGGGTTAGGGCTAGGGGCCAGGGTTTTGGGCCAGGGTTAGGGCTAGGGGCTCGTGTTTTGGGCCAGGGTTAGGGCTAGGAGTCGTGGTTTTGGGCCAGGGTTAGGGCTAATGGCCGGGGTTTAGGGCCAGGATTAGGGCTAGGGGGGAGGGATAGGGCTAGGGGCTGGGGTTGTGGGCCAGGGTTAGGGCTAGGAGCCAGGGTTAGGGCTAGGGGCCAGGGTTAGGGCTAGGGGCAGTGGTTTTGGGCCAGGGCTAGGGCTAGTGGCCGGGGTTGTGGGCCAGGGTTAGGGCTACGGGCCAGGGTTTTCGGCCAGGGTTAGGGCTATGGGACAGGGTTAGGTTTAGGGGCCAGGGTTAGGGCTAGGGTCCGTGGTTTTGGGCCAGGGATAGGGCTAGGGGCCGGGGTTTTGGGCCAGGGTTAGGGCTAGGGGCCGGGATTTTGGGCCAGGGTTAGGGCTATGGGCCGTGGTTTTGGGCCAGGGTTAGGGCTAGGGGCCGTGGTATTGGGCCAGGGTTAGGGCTAGGGGCCGGGGTTTTGGGCCAGGGTTAGGGCTAGGGGGGAGGGATAGGGCTAGGGGCCAGAGTATTGGGCCAGGGTTAGGGCTAGGGGCTAGAGTTAGGCCTAGGGGCCAGTGTTTTGGGCCAGGGTTAGGGCTAGGGGCCAGGGTTAGGGCTAGGGTCCAGGGTTAGTTCTTCGGGCCAGTGTTTTGGGCCAGGGTTATGGCTAGGGGCCAGGGTTAGGGCTAGGGGCCAGGGTTTTGGGCCACGGTTAGGGCTAGGGGCCCGGGTTTTGGGCCAGGGTTAGGGCTAGGGGCCAGGGTTTTGGGCCAGGGTTAGGGCTAGGGGCCCGGGTTTTGGGCCAGGGTTAGGGCTAGGGGCCGGGATTTTGGGCCAGGGTTAGGGCTAGGTTCCAGGGTTTTGGGCCAGGGTTAGGGCTAGGGGCCAGGGTTTTGGGCCAGGGTTAGGGCTAGGGGCTCGGGTTTTGGGCCAGGTTTAGGGCTAGGGGTCGTGGTTTTGGGCCAGGGTTAGGGCTAGGGGCTGGGGTTTAGGGCCAGGGTTAGGGCTAGGGGGGAGGGATAGGGCTAGGGGCCAGAGTTTTGGGCCAGGGTTAGGGCTAGGGGCTAGGGTTAGGGCTAGGGGCCAGGGTTTTGGGCCAGGGTTAGGGCTAGGGGCCAGGGTTAGGGCTAGGGGCCAGGGTTTTGGGCTAGGGTTTGGGCTACGGGCCAGGGTTTTCGCCAGGGTTAGGGCTAAGGGCTAGGGGCCGGGGTTTTGGGCCATGGTTAGGGCTAGGGGCCGGGGTTTTGGCCAGGGTTAGGGCTAGGGGTCGGGGTTTTGGCCAGGGTTAGGGCTAGGGGCCGTGGTTTTGGGCCAGGGATAGGGCTAGGGGCCGGGGTTCTGGGCCAGGGTTAGGGCTAGGGGCCAGGGTTTTGGTCCAGGGTTAGGGCTAGCGGCCAGGGTTAGGGCTAGGGGCCACGGTTAGGTCTAGGGGCCGGGGTTTTCGGCCATGGTTAGTGCTAGGGGCCAGGGTTAGGGCTAGGTGCCGGGGTCTTGGGTCAGGGTTAGGGCTAGGGGTCGGGGTTTTGGGCCAGGGTTAGGGTTAGGGGCCAGGGTTAGAGCTAGGGGCCAGGGTTTTGGGCCAGGGTTAGGGCTAGTGGCCAGGGTTGTGCGCCAGGGTTAGGGCTAGGGGCTGGGGTTTTGGGACAGGGTTAGGGCTAGGGGCCGGGGTTTTGGGCCAGGGTTAGGGCTAGGGGCGAGGGATAGGGCTAGGGGCCAGAGTTTTGGGCCAGGGTTAGGGCTAGGGGCCAGGATTAGGGCTTGGGGCCAGGGTTTTGGGCCAGGGTTATGGCTAGGGGCCAGGGTTAGGGCTAGGGGCCAGGGTTTTGGGCCACGGTTAGGGCTAGGGGCCAGGGTTAGGTCTAGGGGTCGGGGTTTTGGGCCAGGGTTAGGGCTAGGGGCCCGGGTTTTAGGCCAGGTTTAGGGCTATGGGCCAGGGTTAGGGCTAGAGGCCAGGGTTAGGGCTACGGAACAGGGTTTTGGTCCAGGGTTTGGGCTAGGGGCCAGGGTTAGGGCTAGGGGCCAGGGTTAGGGCTTGGGGCCAGGGTTAGGGCCAGGGGCCAGGGTTTTGGGCCACGGTTAGGGCTAGGGGCCCCGGTTTTGGGCCACGGTTAGGGCTAGGAGTCGTGGTTTTGGGCCAGGGTTAGGGCTAGGGGCCGGGGTTTAGGGCCAGGGTTAGGGCTAGGGGTGGGGGAAAGGGCTAGGGGCCAGAGTTTTGGGCCAGGGTTAGGGCTAGGGGCTAGGGTTAGGGCTAGGGGCCAGTGTTTTGGGCCAGGGTTAGGGCTAGGGGCCAGGGTTAGGGCTAGGGGCCAGGGTTTTGGGCTAGGGTTTGGGCTACAGGCCAGGGTTTTCGGCCAGGGTTAGGGCTAGGGGCTAGGGTTAGGGCTAGGGGCCGGGGTTTTGGGCCATGTTTAGGGCTAGGGGCCGGGGTTTTGGCCAGGGTTAGGGCTAGGGGTCGGGGTTTTGGCCAGGGTTAGGGCTAGGGGCCGGGGTTTTGGGCCTGGGTTAGGGCTAGGGGCTGGGGTTGTGGGCCAGAGTTAGGGCTAGGAGCCAGGGTTAGGGCTAGGGGCCAGGGTTAGGGCTAGGGGCCGTGGTTTTGGGCCAGGGCTAGGGCTAGGGGCCGGGGTTGTGGGCCAGGGTTAGGGCTAGGGGCCAGGATTTTGGGCCAGGGTTAGGGCCAGGGGCTGGGGTTGTGGGCCAGGGCTAGGGCTAGGGGCCAGTGTTTTGGGCCAGGGTTAGGGCTAGGGGCCAGGGTTTTGGGCCAGGGTTAGGGCTATGGGACAGGGTTAGGTCTAGGGGCCAGGGTTAGGGCTAGGGGCCGTGGTTTTGGGCCAGGGATAGGGCTAGGGGCTGGGGTTTTCGGCCAGGGTTAGCGCTAGGGGTTGGTGCTTTTGGCTAGGGGCCAGGGTTAGGGCTACGGGCCAGGGTTGTGGGCCAGGGTTAGGGCTAGGGGCCGTGGTTGTGGGCCAGGGTTAGGGCTAGGGGCTGGGGTTTTTGGCCAGGCTTAGTGCTAGGGGCCGGGGTTTTGAGCCAGGGTTAGGTCTAGGGGCGAGGGATAGGGCTAGGGTCCAGAGTTTTGGGCCAGGGTTAGGGCTAGGAGCTAGGGTTAGGGCTAGGGGCCAGTGTTTTGGGCCAGGGTTAGGGCTAGGGGCCAGGGTTAGGGCTAGGGGCCAGGGTTTTGGGCTAGGGTTAGGGCTACGGGCCAGGGTTTTGGGCTAGGGTTAGGGCTAGGGGCCAGGGTTAGGGCTAGGGGCCCGCGTTTTGGGCCAGGGTTAGGGCTAGGGGCCAGGATTTTGGGCCAGGGTTAGGGCTAGGGGCCAGGGTTAGGGCTAGGGGCCGGGGTTTTGGGCCAGGGCTAGGGCCTGGGGCCTGGCTTTTGTGCCAGGGTTAGGGCTAGGGGCCAGGGTTTTGGGCCAGGGTTAGGGCTAGGGGACAGGGTTTTGGGCCAGGTTTAGGGCTATGGGCCAGGGTTAGGGCTAGAGGCCAGGGTTAGGGATACGGGACAGGGTTTTGGACCAGGGTTAGGTCTAGGGGCCAGGGTTAGGGCTAGGGGCCAGGGTTAGGGCTAGGGGTCAGGGTTTTGGGCCACGGTTAGGGCTAGGGGCCCGGGTTTTGGGCCAGGGTTAGGGCTAGGGGCCAGGGTTTTGGCCCAGGGTTAGGGCTAGGGGCCCGGGTTTTGGGCCAGGGTTAGGGCTAGGGGCCGGGATTTTGGGCCTGGGTTAGGGCTAGGGGCCGGGGTTTTGGGCCAGGGTTACGGCTAGGGGCCAGGGTTTTGGGCCAGGGTTAGGGCTAGGGGCTCGGGTTTTGGGCCAGGGTTAGGGCTAGGAGTCGTGGTTTTGGGCCAGGGTTAGGGCTAGGGGCCGGGGTTTAGGGCCAGGGTTAGGGCTAGGGGGGAGGGATATGGCTAGGGGCCAGAGTTTTGGGCCAGGGTTAGGGCTAGGGGCTAGGGTTAGGGCTAGGGGCCACGGTTAGGTCTAGGGGCCGGGGTTTTCGGCCATGGTTAGGGCTAGGGGCCAGGGTTAGGGCTAGGGGCCGGGGTTTTCGGCCAGGGTTAGGGCTAGGTGCCGGGGTCTTGGGTTAGGGTTAGGGCTAGGGGTCGGGGTTTTGGGCCAGGGCTAGGGCCTGGGGCCTGGCTTTTGTGCCAGGGTTAGTGCTAGGGGCCAGGGTTTTGGGCCAGGATTAGGGCTAGGGGACAGGGTTTTGGGCCAGGGTTAGGGCTAGGGGCCAGGGTTTTGGCCCAGGGTTAGGGCTAGGGGCCCGGGTTTTGGGCCAGGGTTAGGGCTAGGGGCCGGGATTTTGGGCCAGGGTTAGGGCTAGGTGCCGGGGTTTTGGGCCAGGGTTAGGGCTAGGGGCCAGGGTTTTGGGCCAGGGTTAGGGCTAGGGGCTCGGGTTTTGGGCCAGGGTTAGGGCTAGGAGTCGTGGTTTTGGGCCAGGGTTAGGGCTAGGGGCCGGGGTTTAGGGCCAGGGTTAGGGCTAGGGGGGAGGGATATGGCTAGGGGCCAGAGTTTTGGGCCAGGGTTAGGGCTAGGGGCTAGGGTTAGGGCTAGGGGCCACGGTTAGGTCTAGGGGCCGGGGTTTTCGGCCATGGTTAGGGCTAGGGGCCAGGGTTAGGGCTAGGGGCCGGGGTTTTCGGCCAGGGTTAGGGCTAGGTGCCGGGGTCTTCGGTTAGGGTTAGGGCTAGGGGTCGGGGTTTTGGGCCAGGGCTAGGGCCTGGGGCCTGGCTTTTGTGCCAGGGTTAGTGCTAGGGGCCAGGGTTTTGGGCCAGGGTTAGGGCTAGGGGACAGGGTTTTGGGCCAGGTTTAGGGCTATGGGCCAGGGTTAGGGCTAGAGGCCAGGGTTAGGGCTAGGGGACAGGGTTTTGGACCAGGGTTAGGTCTAGGGGCCAGGGTTAGGGCTAGGGGCCAGGGTTAGGGCTTGGGGCCAGGGTTTTGGGCCGGGGTTATGGCTAGGGGCCAGGGTTAGGGCTAGGGGTCAGGGTTTTGGGCCAGGGTTAGGGCTAGGGGCCAGGGTTTTCAGCCAGGGTTTGGGCTAGGGGCTAGGGTTAGGGCTAGGGGCCGGGGTTTTGGGCCATGGTTAGGGCTAGGGGTCGGGGTTTTGGCCAGGGTTAGGGCTAGCGGCCGGGGTTTTGGGCCTGGGTTAGGGCTAGGGGCTGGGGTTGTGGGCCAGGGTTAGGGCTACGAGCCAGGGTTAGGGCGAGGGGCCAGGGTTAGGGCTAGGGGCCGCGGTTTTGGGCCAGGGCTAGGGCTAGGGGCCGGGGTTGTGGGCCAGGGTTAGGGCTAGGGGCCGGGGTTTTGGGCCAGGGTAAGGGCTAGGGGCTGGGGTTGTGGGCCAGGATTATGGCTAGGGGCCAGGGTTTTGGGCCAGGGTTAGGGCTAGGGGCCAGGGTTTTGGGCCAGGGTTAGGGCTATGGGACAGGGTTAGGTCTAGGGGCCAGGGTTAGGGCTAGGGGCCGTTGTTTTGGGCCAGGGATAGGGCTAGGGGCCAGGGTTTTGGGCCAGGGCTAGGGCTATGGGCCGGGGTTTTGGGCAGGGTTAGGGCTAGGGGCCGGGGTTTTGGGCCAGGGTTAGGGCTAGGGGCGAGGGATAGGGCTAGGGGCCAGAGTTTTGGGCCAGGGTTAGGGCTAGGAGCTAGGGTTAGGGCTAGGGGCCAGTGTTTTGGGCCAGGGTTAGGGCTAGGGGCCAGGGTTAGGGCTAGGGGCCAGGGTTTTGGGCTAGGGTTAGGGCTAGGGGCCAGGGTTTTGGGCCAGGGTTAGGGCTAGGGGCCAGGGTTAGGGTTAGGGGCCGGGGTTTTGGGCCAGGGCTAGGGCCTGGGGCCTGGCTTTTGTGCCAGGGTTAGTGCTAGGGGCCAGGGTTTTGGGCCAGGGTTAGGGCTAGGGGACAGGGTTTTGGGCCAGGTTTAGGGCTATGGGCCAGGGTTAGGGCTAGGGGCCAGGGTTAGGGCTAGGGGACAGGGTTTTGGGCCAGGGTTAGGGCTAGGGGCCAGGGTTAGGGCTAGTGGCCGGGGCTGTGGACCAGGGTTAGGGCTATGGGCCGGTGTTTTGGGCCAGGGTTAGGGGTAGGGGCCGTGGTATTGGGCCAGGGTTAGGGCTAGGGGCCGGGGTTTTGGGCCAGGGTTAGGGCTAGGGGGGAGGGATAGGGCTAGGGGCCAGAGTTTTGGGCCAGGGTTAGGGCTAGGGGCTAGAGTTAGTCCTAGGGGCCAGTATTTTGGGCCAGGGTTAGGGCTAGGGGCCAGGGTTAGGGCTAGGGGCCAGGGTTTTGGGCTAGGGTTAGGGCTACGGGCCAGGGTTAGGGCTAGGGGCCGGGGTTTTGGGCCAGGGTTAGGGCTAGGGGCCAGGGTTAGGGCTAGGGACCAGGGTTTTGGGCTAGGGTTAGGGCTACGGGCCAGTGTTTTGGGCCAGGGTTAGGGCTAGGGGCTAGGGTTAGGGCTAGGGGCCGGGATTTTGGGCCGGGGCCGGGATTTTGTGCCAGGTCTAGGGCCTGGGACCTGGCTTTTGTGCCAGGGTTAGTGCTAGGGGCCAGGGTTTTGGGCCAGGGTTAGGGCTAGGGGACACGGTTTTCGGCCAGGTTTAGGGCTATGGGCCAGGGTTAGGGCTAGAGGCCAGGGTTAGGGCTAGGGGACAGGGTTTTGGACCAGGGTTAGGGCTAGGGGCCAGGGTTAGGGCTAGGGGCCAGGGTTAGGGCTTGGCGCCAGGGTTTTGGGCCAGGGTTATGGCTAGGTGCCAGGGTTAGGGCTAGGGGCCAGGGTTTTGGGCCACGGTTAGGGCTAGGGGCCCGGGTTTCGGGCCAGGGTTAGGGCTAGGGGCCAGGGTTTTGGGCCAGGGTTAGGGCTAGGGGCCCGGGTTTTGGGCCAGGGGCCGGGATTTTGGGCCAGGGTTAGGACTAGGTGCCGGGGTTTTGGGCCAGGGTTAGGGCTAGGGGCCAGGGTTTTGGGCCAGGGTTAGGGCTAGGGGCTCGGGTTTTGGGCCAGGGTTAGGGCTAGGAGTCGTGGTTTTCGGCCAGGGTTAGGGCTAGGGGCCGGGGTTTAGGGCCAGGGTTAGGGCTAGTGGGGAGGGATAGGGCTAGGGGCCATAGTTTTGGGCCATGGTTAGGGCTAGGGGCTAGGGTTAGGGCTAGGGGCCAGTGTTTTGGGCCAGGGTTAGGGTAGGGGCCAGGGTTAGGGCTAGGGGCCAGGGTTTTGGGCTAGGGTTAGGGCTACGGGCCAGGGTTTTCGGCCAGGGTTAGGGCTAGGGGCTAGGGTTAGGTCTAGGGGCCGGGGTTTTGGGCCATGGTTAGGGCTAGGGGACGGGGTTTTGGCCAGGGTTAGGGCTAGGTGTCGGGGTTTTGGCCAGGGTTAGGGCTAGGGGCCGGGGTTTTGGGCCTGGGTTAGGGCTAGGGGCTGGAGTTGTGGGCCAGGATTAGTGCTAGGAGCCAGGGTTAGGGCTAAGGGCCAGGGTTAGGTCTAGGGGCCGTGGTTTTGGGCCAGGGCTAGGGCTAGTGGCCGGGGTTGTGGGCCAGGGTTAGGGCTACGGGCCAGGGTTTTCGGCCAGGGTTAGGGCTATGGGACAGGGTTAGGTCTAGGGGCCAGGGTTAGGGCTAGGGGCCGTGGTTTTGGACCAGGGTTAGGGCTAGGGGCCAGGGTTAGGGCTAGGGGCCAGGGTTAGGGCTTGGGGCCAGGGTTTTGGGCCAGGGTTATGGCTAGGGGCCAGGGTTAGGGCTAGGGGCCAGGGTTTTGGGCCACGGGTAGGGCTAGGGGCCCGGGTTTTGGGCCAGGGTTAGGGCTAGGAGCCAGGGTTTTGGGCCAGAGTTAGGGCTAGGGGCCCGGGTTTTGGGCCAGGGTTAGGGCTAGGGGCCGGGATTTTGGGCCAGGGTTAGGGCTAGGTGCTGGGGTTTTGGGCCAGGGTTAGGGCTAGGGGCCAGGATTTTGGGCTAGGGGCTCGGGTTTTGGGCCAGGGTTAGGGCTAGGAGTCGTGGTTTTGGGCCAGGGTTAGGGCTAGGGGCCGGGGTTTAGGGCCACGGTTAGGGCTAGGGGGGAGGGATAGGGCTAGGGGCCAGGGTTAGGGCTAGTGGCCAGTGTT
The DNA here is from genome assembly GCF_036417535.1 of Chlamydotis macqueenii. Lineage (NCBI taxonomy): Eukaryota > Metazoa > Chordata > Aves > Otidiformes > Otididae > Chlamydotis > Chlamydotis macqueenii. The sequence continues at coordinate 104,257 of NW_028239158.1, forward strand.
TTGGGCCAGGGTTAGGGCTAGGGGCCAGGGTTTTAGGCCAGGGTTAGGGCTAGGGGACACGGTTTTCGGCCAGGTTTAGGGCTATGGGCCAGGGTTAGGGCTAGAGGCCAGGGTTAGGGCTAGGGGACAGGGTTTTGGACCAGGGTTAGGGCTAGGGGCCAGGGTTAGGGCTAGGGGCCAGGGTTAGGGCTTGGCGCCAGGGTTTTGGGCCAGGGTTATGGCTAGGGGCCAGGGTTAGGGCTAGGGGCCAGGGTTTTGGGCCACGGTTAGGGCTAGGGGCCCGGGTTTCGGGCCAGGGTTAGGGCTAGGGGCCAGGGTTTTGGGCCAGGGTTAGGGCTAGGGGCCCGGGTTTTGGGCCAGGGTTAGGGCTAGGGGCCGGGATTTTGGGCCAGGGTTAGGACTAGGTGCCGGGGTTTTGGGCCAGGGTTAGGGCTAGGGGCCAGGGTTTTGGGCCAGGGTTAGGGCTAGGGGCTCGGGTTTTGGGCCAGGGTTAGGGCTAGGAGTCGTGGTTTTCGGCCAGGGTTAGGGCTAGGGGCCGGGGTTTAGGGCCAGGGTTAGGGCTAGGGGGGAGGGATAGGGCTAGGGGCCATAGTTTTGGGCCATGGTTAGGGCTAGGGGCTAGGGTTAGGGCTAGGGGCCAGTGTTTTGGGCCAGGGTTAGGGTAGGGGCCAGGGTTAGGGCTAGGGGCCAGGGTTTTGGGCTAGGGTTAGGGCTACGGGCCAGGGTTTTCGGCCAGGGTTAGGGCTAGGGGCTAGGGTTAGGTCTAGGGGCCGGGGTTTTGGGCCATGGTTAGGGCTAGGGGACGGGGTTTTGGCCAGGGTTAGGGCTAGGTGTCGGGGTTTTGGCCAGGGTTAGGGCTAGGGGCCGGGGTTTTGGGCCTGGGTTAGGGCTAGGGGCTGGAGTTGTGGGCCAGGATTAGTGCTAGGAGCCAGGGTTAGGGCTAAGGGCCAGGGTTAGGTCTAGGGGCCGTGGTTTTGGGCCAGGGCTAGGGCTAGTGGCCGGGGTTGTGGGCCAGGGTTAGGGCTACGGGCCAGGGTTTTCGGCCAGGGTTAGGGCTATGGGACAGGGTTAGGTCTAGGGGCCAGGGTTAGGGCTAGGGGACAGGGTTTTGGACCAGGGTTAGGGCTAGGGGCCAGGGTTAGGGCTAGGGGCCAGGGTTAGGGCTTGGGGCCAGGGTTTTGGGCCAGGGTTATGGCTAGGGGCCAGGGTTAGGGCTAGGGGCCAGGGTTTTGGGCCACGGGTAGGGCTAGGGGCCCGGGTTTTGGGCCAGGGTTAGGGCTAGGAGCCAGGGTTTTGGGCCAGGGTTAGGGCTAGGGGCCCGGGTTTTGGGCCAGGGTTAGGGCTAGGGGCCGGGATTTTGGGCCAGGGTTAGGGCTAGGTGCTGGGGTTTTGGGCCAGGGTTAGGGCTAGGGGCCAGGATTTTGGGCTAGGGGCTCGGGTTTTGGGCCAGGGTTAGGGCTAGGAGTCGTGGTTTTGGGCCAGGGTTAGGGCTAGGGGCCGGGGTTTAGGGCCACGGTTAGGGCTAGGGGCCAGGGTTAGGGTTAGGGGCCGGGGGTTTGGGCCAGGGTTAGGGCTAGGGGCCGGGGTTGTTGGCCAGGGTTAGGGCTAGGGGCCGGGGTTTTGGCCCAGGGTTAGGGCTAGGGGCCGCGGTTTTGGGCCAGGGTTAGGGCTAGGGGCCGGGGCTAGGACTAGGGGCCAGGGTTTTGGGCCATGGATAGGGCTAGGGCCTGGGGTTTTGGGCCAGGGCTAGGGATAGGGGCCGGGATTTTGGGCCAGGGTTAGGGCTAGGCCCAGGGTTTTGGTCCAGGGTTAGGGCTAGGGGACAGGGTTTTGGGCCAGGGATAGGGCTAGGGGCCGGAGTTAGGGCTAGGCGCCAGGGTTAGGGCTAGGGGCCCGGGTTTTGGGCCAGGGTTAGGGCTAGGGGCCGGGGTTTTGGGCAAGGGTTAGGGTTAGGAGCCTGGGTGTAGGGCCAGGCCTAGGGCTAGGGGCTGGGGTTTTGGGCCAGGGCTAGGGATAGGGGCCGGGCTTTTCGGCCAGGGTTAGGGCTAGGGGCCGGGGTTTTGGGCCAGGGTTAGGGTTAGGAGCCATGGTTTCGTCTAGGGGCCTGGGTTAGGGCTAGAGGCCAGGGTTAGGGCTACGGGCCAGGTTTTTGGGCCAGTGGTAGGGATAGGGGCCGGGGTTTTGGGCCAGGGTTAGGGCTAGGGGCCGGGGTTTTTGGCCAGGGCTAGGGCTAGGGGCCGGTGTTTTGAGCCAGGGTTAGGGCTAGGGGCCAGGGTTAGGGCTAGGGGCCGGGGTTTTGGGCCACGGTTAGGGCTAGGGGCCGGGGTTAGGTCTAGGGGCCAGGGTTAGGGATAGGGGCCAGGGTTAGGGCTAGGGGCCAGGGTTTTGGGCCAGGGTTAGCGGTAGGGGCCGGTGTTGTCGGCCAGGGTTAGGGGTAGGGGCCGGGGTTTTAGGCCAGGGTTAGGGATAGTGGCCGAGTTTGTCGGCCAGGGTTAGGGGTAGGGGCCCAGGTTTTGGGCCAGGGATAGGGCTAGGGCTAGGTGCCGGGGTTTGGCCTAGGGGCCAGGGTTAGGGCTAGGTTCCGGGGTTGTGGGCCAGGGTTAGGGCTAGGGGCCAGCCTTTTGGGCCAGGGTTAGGGCTACGGGCCGGGGTTGTGGGCCAAGGTTAGGGCAAGAGGCCGGGGTTTTGGGCCAGGGGCCAGGGTTAGAGCTAGGGGCCAGGTTTTTGGGCCAAACTTAGGGCTAGGGGCCAGGATTAGGGCTAGGGGCCAGGGTTTTGGTCTAGGGTTAGGGCTAGGGGCCAGGGTTAGGTCTAGGGGCCAGGGTTTTGGGCCAGGGTTAGGGCTAGGGGCCGGGGTTTTTGGCCAGGCTTAGTGCTAGGGGCCGGGGTTTTGGGCCAGGGTTAGGGCTAGGGGCGAGGGATAGGGCTAGGGGCCGGGGTTGTCAACTAGGGTTAGGGCTAGGGGCCAGGGTGTAGGGCTAGGGGCCACGGTCTGGGCTAGCAGCCAGGGTTAGGGCTAGGGGCCAGGGTTTTGGGCCTGGGTTAGGGCTAGGGGCCAGGGTTTTGGGCCAGGGTTAGGGATAGGGGCCGGGGCTTTGATCCAGGGTTAGGGCTAGGAGCCATGGTTAGGTCTAGGGGCCAGGGTTAGGTCTAAGGGCCAGGGTTAGGGCTAGGGGCCAGGGTTTTGGGCCAGGGTTATGGCTAGGGGCCAGGGTTTTGGGCGAGGGCTAGGGCTAGGGGCTGGCGTTTTGGGCCAGGGTTAGGGCTAGAAGCCAGGGTTAGGGCTAGGGGCCAGGGTTTTGGTCCAGGTTTAGGGCTAGGGGCCAGGGTTAGGGCTAGGGTCCGGGGGTTTGGGCCAGGGTTAGGGCTAGGGGCCGCGGTTTTGGGCCAGGGTTAGGGCTAGGGGCCGGGGCTAGGACTAGGGGCCAGGGTTTTGGGCCAGGGTTAGGGCTAGGGCCTGGGGTTTTGGGCCAGGGCTAGGGATAGGGGCCGGGATTTTAGGCCAGGGTTAGGTCTAGGCCCAGGGTTTTGGGCCAGGGTTAGGGCTAGGGGACAGGGTTTTGGACCAGGGATAGGGCTAGGGCCTGGTGTTAGGCCTAGGCGCCAGGGTTAGGGCTAGGGGCCCGGGTTTTGGGCCAGGGTTAGGGCTAGGGGCCAGGATTAGGGCAAGGGGCCGGGGTTTTGGGCCAGGGTTAGGGCTAGGGGCCGGGGTTGTTGGCCAGGGTTAGGGTTAGGGGCCGGGGTATTGGGCCAGGGTTAGGGCTAGGGGCCGGGGTTTTGGGCAAGGGTTAGGGTTAGGAGCCTGGGTGTAGGGCCAGGCCTAGGGCTAGGGGCTGGGCTTTTGGGCCAGGGCTAGGGATAGGGGCCGGGCTTTTCGGCCAGGGTTAGGGCTAGGGGCCAGGGTTTTGGGCCAGGCTTAGGGCTAGGGGACAGGGTTTTGGGCCAGGTTTAGGGCTATGGGCCAGGGTTAGGGCTAGAGGCCAGGGTTACGGCTAGGGGACAGTGTTTTTGACCAGGGTTAGGGCTAGGGGCCAGGGTTAGGGCTAGGGGACGGGGTTTTGGGCCAGGATTAGGGCTCGGGGCCGGGGTTGTTGGCCAGGGTTAGGGCTAGGGGCCACGGTTTTGGGCAATGGTTAGGGCTAGGGGCCAGGGTGTAGGGCCAGGCCTAGGGCTAGGGGCCGGGGTTTTGGGCCAGGGTTAGGGTTAGGAGCCATGGTTTCGTCTAGGGGCCTGGGTTAGGGCTAGAGGCCAGGGTTAGGGCTACGGGCCAGGTTTTTGGGCCAGTGGTAGGGCTAGGGGCCGGGGTTTTGGGCCAGGGTTAGGGCTCGGGGCCGGGGTTTTGGGCCAGGGCTAGGGCTAGGGGCCGGTGTTTTGAGCCAGGGTTAGGGCTAGGTGCCAGGGTTAGGGCTAGGGGCCGGGGTTTTGGGCCACGGTTAGGGCTAGGGGCCGGGGTTAGGGCTAGGGCTAGGGCTAGGGCTAGGGGCCAGGGTTAGGACTAGGGGCCAGGGTTTTGGGCCAGGGTTAGCGGTAGGGGCCAGGGTTGTCGGCCAGGGTTAGGGGTAGGGGCCAGGGTTTTGGGCCAGGGTTAGGGCTAGGGGCCGGGGTTTTAGGCCAGGGTTAGGGATAGTGGCCGGGGTTGTCGGCCAGGGTTAGGGGTAGGGGCCCAGGTTTTGGGCCAGGGATAGGGCTAGGGCTAGGTGCCGGGTTTGGCCTAGGGGCCAGGGTTAGGGCTAGGTTCCGGGGTTGTGGGCCAGGGTAAGGGTAGGGGCCGGCGTTTTGGGCCAGGGTTAGGGCTACGGGCCGGGGTTTTGGGCCAGGGTTAGGGCTAGGGGACAAGGTTTTGGGCCAAGGTTAGGGCTAGAGGCCGGGGTTTTGGGCCAGAGGCCAGGGTTAGAGCTAGGGGCCAGGTTTTTGGGCCAGACTTAGGGCTAGGGGCCAGGTTTAGGGCTAGGGGCCAGGGTTTTGGGCCAGGGTTAGGGCTAGGGGCCGGGGTTTCGGGCCAGGGATAGGGCTAGGGGCCAGGTTTAGGGCTAGGGGCCAGGGTTTTGGGCCACGGATAGGGCTAGGGGCCGGGGTTAGGTCTAGGGGCCAGGGTTAGGGCTAGGGGCCAGGGTTAGAGCTAGGGGCCAGGGTTTTGGGCAAGGGTTAGCGGTAGGGGCCGGTGTTGTCGGCCAGGGTTAGGGCTAGGGGCCGGGGTTTTGGGCCAGGGTTAGGACTAGGGGCCGGTGTTTTAGGCCAGGGTTAGGGGTAGGGGCCCAGGTTTTGGGCCAGGGATAGAGCTAGGGCTAGGGGCCTGGGTTGGCCTAGGGGCCAGGGTTAGGGCTAGGCACCGGGGTTGTGGGCCAGGGTTAGCGCTAGGGGACAGGGTTTTGGGCCAGGGTTAGGGCTAGGGGCCATGGTTGTGGGCCAGGGTTAGGGCTACGGGCCGGGATTTTGGGCCAGGGTTAGGGCGAGGGGCCGGGGTTTTGGGCCAGGGGCCAGGGTTAGGGGCCAGGGTTAGGGCTAGGGGCTGGGGTTTTTGGCCAGGGTTAGGGCTAGGGGCCAGGGTTTTGGGCCAGGCTTAGGGCTAGGTTCCGGGGTTTTGGGCCATGTTTAGGGCTAGGGGCCGGGGTTTTGGGCCAGGGTTAGGGCTAGGGGCCAGGGTTTTGGGCCAAGGTTATGGCTAGGGGTAAGGGTTTTGGGCGAGGGCTAGGGCTAGGGGCTGGCGTTTTGGGCCAGGGTTAGGGTTAGGGGCTGGGGTTTTGGGCCGGGGTTAGGGCTAGGGGCCAGGGTTAGGGCTAGTGGCCGGGGTTGTGGGCCAGATTTAGGGCTAGGGGCCGGGGCTGTGGACCAGGGTTAGGGCTATGGGCCGGGGTTTAGGCCAGCGTTAGGGCTAGGGGCCGTGGTATTGGCCCAGGGTTAGGGCTAGGGGCCGGGGTTTTGGGCCAGGGTTAGGGCTAGGGGCCGGGATTTTGGGCCAGGGTTAGGGCTAGTGGCCATGGTTAGGGCTAGGGGCCAGGGTTTTGGGCCAGGGTTAGGGCTAGGGGCCAGGGTTAGGGCTAGGGGCCGGGGGTTTGGGCCAGGTTTAGGGCTAGGGGCCGGGGTTGTTGGCCAGGGTTAGGGCTAGGGGCCGGGGTTTTGGGCCAGGGTTAGGGCTAGGGGCCGCGGTTTTGGGCCAGGGTTAGGGCTAGGGGCCGGGGCTAGGACTAGGGGCCTGGGTTTTGGGCCATGGATAGGGCTAGGGCCTGGGGTTTTGGGCCAGGGCTAGGGATAGGGGCCGGGATTTTGGGCCAGGGTTAGGGCTAGGCCCAGGGTTTTGGGCCAGGGTTAGGGCTAGGGGACAGGGTTTTGGGCCAGGGATAGGGCTAGGGGCCGGGGTTTTGGGCCAGGGCTAGGGCTAGGGGCCGGTGTTTTGAGCCAGGGTTAGGGCTAGGGGCCAGGGTTAGGGCTAGGGGCCGGGGTTTTGGGCCACGGTTAGGGCTAGGGGCCGGGGTTAGGTCTAGGGGCCAGGGTTAGGGCTAGGGGCCAGGGTTAGGGCTAGGGGCCAGGGTTTTGGGCCAGGGTTAGCGGTTGGGGCCGGTGTTGTCGGCCAGGGTTAGGGGTAGGGGCCGGGGTTTTGGGCCAGGTTTAGGGCTAGTGGCCGAGGTTTTCGGCCAGGGTTAGGGGTAGGGGCCCAGGTTTTGGGCCAGGGATAGGGCTAGGGCTAGGTGCCGGGGTTTGGCCTAGGGGCCAGGGTTAGGGCTAGGTTCCGGGGTTGTGGGCCAGGGTTAGGGCTAGGGGCCAGCGTTTTGGGCCAGGGTTAGGGCTACGGGCCGGGGTTGTGGGCCAAGGTTAGGGCTAGAGGCTGGGGTTTTGGGCCAGGGGCCAGGGTTAGAGCTAGGTGCCAGGTTTTTGGGCCAGACTTAGGGCTAGGGGCCAGGATTAGGGCTAGGGGCCAGGGTTTTGGTCTAGGGTTAGGGCTAGGGGCCAGGGTTAGGGCTAGGGACCAGGGTTAGGTCTAGGGGCCAGGGTTTTGGGCCAGGGTTAGGGCCAGGGGCCGGGGTTTTTGGCCAGGCTTAGTGCTAGGGGCCGGGGTTTTGGGCCAGGGTTAGGGCTAGGTGCGAGGGATAGAGCTAGGGGCCAGAGTTTTGGGCCAGGGTTAGGTCTAAAAGCTAGGGTTAGGGCTAGGGGCCAGTGTTTTGGGCCAGGGTTAGGGCTAGGGGCCAGGGTTAGGGCTAGGGGCCAGGGTTTTGGGCTAGGGTTAGGGCTACGGGCCAGGGTTTTGGGCCAGGGTTAGGGCTAGGGGCCAGGGTTAGGGCTAGGGGCCGGGGTTTTGGGTCACGGTTAGGGCTAGGGGCCGGGGTTGTCGGCCAGGGTTAGGGCTAGGGGCCGGGGTTGTCAACTAGGGTTAGGGCTAGGGGCCAGGGTGTAGGGCTAGGGGCCAGGGTCTGGGCTAGCAGCCAGGGTTAGGGCTAGGGGCCAGGGTTTTGGGCCTGGGTTAGGGCTAGGGGCCAGGGTTTTGGGCCAGGGTTAGGACTAGGAGCCGGGGTTTTGGGCCAGGGTTAGGGCTAGCGGCCAAGGTTTTGGGCCAAGGTTAGGGCTAGGGGCCGGGGTTAGTGCTAGGGGCCAGGGTTAGGGCTAGGGGCCGGGGTTTTGGGCCAGGGTTAGGGATAGGGGCCGGGGCTTTGGTCCAGGGTTCGGGCTAGGAGCCATGGTTAGGTCTAGGGGCCAGGGTTAGGTCTAGGGGCCAGGGTTTTGGGCCAGGGTTAGGGCTAGGGGCCAGGTTTAGGGCTAGGGTCCGTGGCTGTGGACCAGGGTTAAGGCTATGGGCCGGGGTTTTGGGCCAGGTTTAGGGCTAGGGGCTGTGGTATTGGCCCAGGGTTAGGGCTAGTGGCCGGGGTTTTGGGCCAGGGTTAGGGCTAGGGGCTGTGGTATTGGCCCAGGGTTAGGGCTAGTGGCCGGGGTTTTGGGCCAGGGTTAGGGCTAGGGGCCGGGGTTTTGGGCCAGGGTTAGGGCTAGAAGCCAGGGTTAGGGCTAGGGGCCAGGGTTTTGGGCCAGGGTTAGGGCTAGGGGCCAGGGTTAGGGCTAGGGTCCGGGGGTTTGGGCCAGGGTTAGGGCTAGGGGCCACGGTTTTGGGCCAGGGTTAGGGCTAGGGGCCGGGGCTAGGACTAGGGGCCAGGGTTTTGGGCCAGGGTTAGGGCTAGGGCCTGGGGTTTTGGGCCAGGTCTAGGGATAGGGGCCGGGATTTTGGGCCAGAGTTAGGGCTAGGCCCAGGGTTTAGGGCCAGGGTTAGGGCTAGGGGACAGGGTTTTGATCCAGGGATAGGGCTAGGGCCTGGGGTTAGGGCTAGGCGCCAGGGTTAGGGCTAGGGGCCCGGGTTTTGGGCCAGGGTTAGGGCTAGGGGCCAGGATTAGGGCTAGGGGCCGGGGTTTTGGGCCAGGGTTAGGGCTAGGGGCCGGGGTTGTTGGCCAGGGTTAGGGTTAGGGGCCGGGGTATTGGGCCAGGGTTAGGGCTAGGGGCCGGGGTTTTGGGCAAGGGTTAGGGTTAGGAGCCTGGGTGTAGGGCCAGGCCTAGGGCTAGGGGCTGTGGTTTTGGGCCAGGGCTAGGGATAGGGGCCGGGCTCTTCGGCCAGGGTTAGGGCTAGGGGCCAGGGTTTTGGGCCAGGGTTAGGGCTAGGGGACAGGGTTTTGGGCCAGGTTTAGGGCTATGGGCCAGGGTTAGGGCTAGAGGCCAGGGTTACGGCTAGGGGACAGTGTTTTGGACCAGCGTTAGGGCTAGGGGCCTGGGTTAGGGCTAGGGGACGGGGTTTTGGGCCAGGGTTAGGGCTAGGGGCCGGGGTTGTTGGCCAGGGTTAGGGTTAGGAGCCATGGTTTCGTCTAGGGGCCTGGGTTAGGGCTAGAGGCCAGGGTTAGGGCTACGGGCCAGGTTTTTGGGCCAGTTGTAGGGCTAGGGGCCGGGGTTTTGGGCCAGGGTTAGGGCTCGGGGCCGGGGTTTTGAGCCAGGGTTAGGGCTAGGGGCCAGGGTTAGGGCTAGGGGCCGGGGTTTTGGGCCACGGTTAGGGCTAGGGGCCGGGGTTAGGTCTAGGGGCCAGGGTTAGGGCTAGGGGCCAGGGTTAGGGCTAGGGGCCAGGGTTTTGAGCCAGGGTTAGCGGTAGGGGCCGGTGTTGTCGGCCAGGGTTAGGGGTAGGGGCCGGGGTTTTGGGCCAGGGTTAGGGCTAGGGGCCGGGGTTTTAGGCAAGGGTTAGTGATAGTGGCCGGGGTTGTCGGCCAGGGTTAGGGGTAGGGGCCCAGGTTTTGGGCTAGGGATAGGGCTAGGGCTAGGTGCCGGGGTTTGGCCTAGGGGCCAGGGTTAGGGCTAGGTTCCGGGGTTTTGGGCCAGGGTAAGGGTAGGGGCCGGCGTTTTGGGCCAGGGTTAGGGCTACGGGCCGGGGTTGTGGGCCGGGCTTAGGGCTAGGGGCCGGGGTTTTGGGCCAGGGTTAGGGCTAGGGGCCAAGGTTTTGGGCCAAGGTTAGGGCTAGAGGCCGGGGTTTTGGGCCAGGGGCCAGGGTTAGAGCTAGGGGCCAGGTTTTTGGGCCAGACTTAGGGCTAGGGGCCAGGATTAGGGCTAGGGGCCAGGCTTTTGGTCTAGGGTTAGGGCTAGGGGCCAGGGTTAGGTCTAGGGGCCAGGGTTTTGGGCCAGGGTTAGGGCTAGGGGCCAGGGTTTTGGGCCAGGGGCCAGGGTTAGAGCTAGGGGCCAGGTTTTTGGGCCAGACTTAGGGCTAGGGGCCAGGATTAGGGCTAGGGGCCAGGCTTTTGGTCTAGGGTTAGGGCTAGGGGCCAGGGTTAGGGCTAGGGGCCAGGGTTAGGTCTAGGGGCCAGGGTTTTGGGCCAGGGTTAGGGCTAGGGGCCAGGGTTAGGGCTAGGGGCCATGGTTTTGGGCCAGGGGCCAGGGTTAGAGCTAGTGGCCAGGGTTTTGGGCCAGGGTTAGGGATAGGGGATAGGGTTTTGGGCAGGGTGTCGTGGTTTTGTTTAGTGAGGGGGGGCCTAGGGTGGTAGCTTCTGTAGGAAACTGCTAGAAGTCGCTCCCCTTTGTTCAGGGGACTTGGCCAGGCCTAGGGCGGACCCACTGCTGGCCAAGGCCGAGCTGATTGGTAGCAGAATGTCTCGTGATAACGCCTCTGCGATAACGTATTTAAGAATGGGAAAACAGAAAAAAAAAAGACAGAAGAGAAGATGTGAAGAAGCTGAGCAGGGGCAGAGGCGCAGAGGGGGAGGCGCAGGCCTCATGGGCCTTGCAGGCCTCACCCTCTGGCCTCTCGCCAGGCAGCCGACTGGGCCCGACTCAGTCCAGCCCGGCTGCAAGAAGTGGAAAGGAGATGAGAAGTGAATAAGATGTAAAAAAAGATCCTGAGAGAAATCTACCAGCCTGTTGTGAGGAACGGCTGCAGACGCCAAGGTCAGTGAAGGAGGGGGAGGAGTAATGCGGCTCCTGGCCAAGATTCCCCTGCAGCCTGTGGTGACGACCATGGTGGAGCAGGTTGTCCCCCTGCAGCCCATGGAGGTCCACGGAGGGGCAGAGATCCACTTGGAGCCCGTGAAGGACCCCATACCGGGGGAGGTGGATGCCTGAAGGCAGCTGTGGCCCGTGGAGGGCCCGCTGGGACAGCTGTTCTGGAGAGACTGCACCTGTGGAAGAGATGACCCACGCTGGAGCAGTTCCACGAAGGACTGTGGCCCGTGGGAGGGACCCCACGCTGGAGCAGGGGAGGAATGTGAGGAGTTCTTCCCCCAACCATGAAGCAGCGGTGTAAAACAACGCGTGATGAACTGACCACGACCCCCATTCCCTTCCCCCCCCCCGTGCCGCTCGGGAGGGGGAGGTAGTAGAGATAATGTTAAGCTTGGGAAGAGGGAGGGGTGGATGGAGGTTATCTTGTTCTCTGTCTCATTATCCTGGTGTTTGTAGTAATAATTGAATAGTTTTCCCCAAGTCGAGTCTGTTTTGCCCGTGACGGTAACTTTAAGGATTTCTCCCTGTCCTTATCTCAAACCTCGAGCCGTTTTTCCTTATATTTTCTCTCCCTGTTCTCTCAGAAGGTGGGGGGAGTGAGAGAGAGACTGCGTAGTCTGGTCCGATCGGGGCTGAACTACGACACAGGGTTAGGACTAGGGGCCAGGGTTAGGTCTAGGGGCCAGGGTTTTGGGCCCGGGTTAGGGCTAGGGGCCAGGGTTTTGGGCCAGGGTTAGGGTTAGGTGCCAGGGTTAGGGCTAGGGGCCAGGGTTTTGGGCCAGGGTTAGGGCTAGGGGCCCGGGATTGTGGGCCGGGGTTAGGGCTAGGGGCCGGGGTTGTGGGCCAGGGTTAGGGCTAGGGTCCGGGGTTGTGCGTCAGGGATAGGGCTGCGAGCCAGGGTTCTGGGCCAGGGTTAGGGATAGCGGCGAGGGTTTTGGGCCAGGGTTAGGGCTAGGGGCCAGGGTTTTGGGCCAGGGTTAGGGCTAGGGGCCAGGGTTTTGAGCCAGGGTTAAGGCTTGGGGCCAGGGTTAGGGCTAGGGGCCCGGGTTTTGGGCCAGGGTTAGGGCTAGGGGCCGGGGTTGTGGGCCAGGTTTGGGGCTAGTGGCCGGGGTTTTGGGCCCGGGTAAGGGCTAGGGGCCGGGGTTGTGGGCCAGGGTTAGGTCTAAGGGCCGGGGTTAGGGCTAGGGGCCAGGGTATTGGGCCAGGGGCCAGGGATTTGGGCCAGGGTTAGGGTTAGGTACCAGGGTTAGGGCTAGGGGCCAGGGTTTTGGGCAAGGGTTAGGGCTAGGGGCCCGGGGTTGTGGACCATGATTAGGGCTAGGGGCCACGGTTAGGGCTAGGGGCCAGGGTTAGGGCTAGGGGCCGGGGTTTTGGGCCAGGGTTAGGGCTAGGGGCCCGGGTTTTTGGGCAGGGTTAGGGCTAGGGGCCGGGGTTGTGGGCTAGGGTTAGGGCTAGGGGCCGGGGTTGTGGGCTAGGGTTAGGGCTAGAGGCCGGGGTTTTGGGCCAGGGTTAGGGCTGGGGGCGAGGTTTCTGGGCCAGGGTTAGGGCTAGGGGCCGGGGTTTTGGGCCAGGGTTAGGGCTAGGGGCTCGGATTTTGGGCCAGGGTTAGGGCTGGGGGCGAGGTTTTGGGCCAGGGTTAGGGCTAGGGGCCGGGGTTTTGGGCCAGGGTTAGGGCTAGGGGCTCGGGTTTTGGGCCAGGGTTAGGGCTAGGGGCCGGGGTTTTGGGCCAGGGTTAGGGCTAGGGGCCGGGGTTTTGGGCCATGGTTAGGGCTAGGGGCAGTGGTTTTGGGCCATAGTTAGGGCTAGGGGACGGGGTTTTGGGCCAGGGTTAGGGCTAGTGGCCAGGGTTAGAGCTAGGGGCCAGGTTTTTGGGCCAGACTTAGGGCTAGGGGCCAAGATTAGGGCTAGGGGCCAGGGTTTTGGGACAGGGATAGGGCAAAGGGCCAGGGTTAGGGCTAGGGGCCAGGGTTAGAGCTAGGGGCCAGGTTTTTGGGCCAGACTTAGGGCTAGGGGCCAGGATTAGGGCTAGGGGCCAGGGTTTTGGTCCAGGGTTAGGGCTAGGGGCTAGGGTTAGGTCTAGAGGCCAGGGTTTTGGGCCAGGGTTAGGGCTAGGGGCCAGGGTTAGGGCTAGGGGCCAGGCTTTTGGGCCAGGGGCCAGGGTTAGAGCTACGGGCCAGGGTTTTGGGCCAGGTTTAGGGCTAGGGGCCGGGGTATTGGGCCAGGGTTAGGGCTAGGGGCCCAGGTTTTGGGCCAGTGTTAGGGCTAGGGGCCGGGGTTGTGGGCCAGGGTTAGGGCTAGGGGTCGGGTTTGTTGGCCAGGTTTAGGGCTGGGGGCGAGGGTTCTGGGCCAGGGTTAGGGCTAGCGGCCAGGGTTTTGGGCCAGGGTTAGGGCTAGGGGCTGGGCTTTTGAGACAGGGTTAGGGCTAGGGGCCGGGGTTTTGAGCCAGGGTTAGGGCTAGGGGCTGGGATTTTGAGCCAGGTTTAGGGCAAGGGGCCGGCGTTGTGTGCTAGGGTTAGGGCTAGGGGCCGGGGTTGTGGGCCAGGGCTAGGGCTAGGTGCCGGTGTTTTGGGCCAGGGTTAGGGCTAGGGGAGAGGGATAGGGCTAGGGGCCAGGGTTTTGGGCCAGGGTTAGGGCTAGGGGCCAGGGTTAGGGCTAGGGGCCGGGGGTTTGGGCCAGGTTTAGGGCTAGGGGCCGGGGTTGTTGGCCAGGGTTAGGGCTAGGGGCCGGGGTTTTGGGCCAGGGTTAGGGCTAGGGGCCGCGGTTTTGGGCCAGGGTTAGGGCTAGGGGCCGGGGCTAGGACTAGGGGCCTGGGTTTTGGGCCATGGATAGGGCTAGGGCCTGGGGTTTTGGGCCAGGGCTAGGGATAGGGGCCGGGATTTTGGGCCAGGGTTAGGGCTAGGCCCAGGGTTTTGGGCCAGGGTTAGGGCTAGGGGACAGGGTTTTTGGCCAGGGATAGGGCTAGGGGCCGGGGTTTTGGGCCAGGGCTAGGGCTAGGGGCCGGTGTTTTGAGCCAGGGTTAGGGCTAGGGGCCAGGGTTAGGGCTAGGGGCCGGGGTTTTGGGCCACGGTTAGGGCTAGGGGCCGGGGTTAGGTCTAGGGGCCAGGGTTAGGGCTAGGGGCCAGGGTTAGGGCTAGGGGCCAGGGTTTTGGGCCAGGGTTAGCGGTTGGGGCCGGTGTTGTCGGCCAGGGTTAGGGGTAGGGGCCGGGGTTTTGGGCCAGGTTTAGGGCTAGTGGCCGAGGTTTTCGGCCAGGGTTAGGGGTAGGGGCCCAGGTTTTGGGCCAGGGATAGGGCTAGGGCTAGGTGCCGGGGTTTGGCCTAGGGGCCAGGGTTAGGGCTAGGTTCCGGGGTTGTGGGCCAGGGTTAGGGCTAGGGGCCAGCGTTTTGGGCCAGGGTTAGGGCTACGGGCCGGGGTTGTGGGCCAAGGTTAGGGCTAGAGGCTGGGGTTTTGGGCCAGGGGCCAGGGTTAGAGCTAGGTGCCAGGTTTTTGGGCCAGACTTAGGGCTAGGGGCCAGGATTAGGGCTAGGGGCCAGGGTTTTGGTCTAGGGTTAGGGCTAGGGGCCAGGGTTAGGGCTAGGGACCAGGGTTAGGTCTAGGGGCCAGGGTTTTGGGCCAGGGTTAGGGCCAGGGGCCGGGGTTTTTGGCCAGGCTTAGTGCTAGGGGCCGGGGTTTTGGGCCAGGGTTAGGGCTAGGTGCGAGGGATAGAGCTAGGGGCCAGAGTTTTGGGCCAGGGTTAGGTCTAAAAGCTAGGGTTAGGGCTAGGGGCCAGTGTTTTGGGCCAGGGTTAGGGCTAGGGGCCAGGGTTAGGGCTAGGGGCCAGGGTTTTGGGCTAGGGTTAGGGCTACGGGCCAGGGTTTTGGGCCAGGGTTAGGGCTAGGGGCCAGGGTTAGGGCTAGGGGCCGGGGTTTTGGGTCACGGTTAGGGCTAGGGGCCGGGGTTGTCGGCCAGGGTTAGGGCTAGGGGCCGGGGTTGTCAACTAGGGTTAGGGCTAGGGGCCAGGGTGTAGGGCTAGGGGCCAGGGTCTGGGCTAGCAGCCAGGGTTAGGGCTAGGGGCCAGGGTTTTGGGCCTGGGTTAGGGCTAGGGGCCAGGGTTTTGGGCCAGGGTTAGGACTAGGAGCCGGGGTTTTGGGCCAGGGTTAGGGCTAGCGGCCAAGGTTTTGGGCCAAGGTTAGGGCTAGGGGCCGGGGTTAGTGCTAGGGGCCAGGGTTAGGGCTAGGGGCCGGGGTTTTGGGCCAGGGTTAGGGATAGGGGCCGGGGCTTTGGTCCAGGGTTCAGGCTAGGAGCCATGGTTAGGTCTAGGGGCCAGGGTTAGGTCTAGGGGCCAGGGTTTTGGGCCAGGGTTAGGGCTAGGGGCCAGGTTTAGGGCTAGGGTCCGTGGCTGTGGACCAGGGTTAAGGCTATGGGCCGGGGTTTTGGGCCAGGTTTAGGGCTAGGGGCTGTGGTATTGGCCCAGGGTTAGGGCTAGTGGCCGGGGTTTTGGGCCAGGGTTAGGGCTAGGGGCTGTGGTATTGGCCCAGGGTTAGGGCTAGTGGCCGGGGTTTTGGGCCAGGGTTAGGGCTAGGGGCCGGGGTTTTGGGCCAGGGTTAGGGCTAGAAGCCAGGGTTAGGGCTAGGGGCCAGGGTTTTGGGCCAGGGTTAGGGCTAGGGGCCAGGGTTAGGGCTAGGGTCCGGGGGTTTGGGCCAGGGTTAGGGCTAGGGGCCACGGTTTTGGGCCAGGGTTAGGGCTAGGGGCCGGGGCTAGGACTAGGGGCCAGGGTTTTGGGCCAGGGTTAGGGCTAGGGCCTGGGGTTTTGGGCCAGGTCTAGGGATAGGGGCCGGGATTTTGGGCCAGAGTTAGGGCTAGGCCCAGGGTTTAGGGCCAGGGTTAGGGCTAGGGGACAGGGTTTTGATCCAGGGATAGGGCTAGGGCCTGGGGTTAGGGCTAGGCGCCAGGGTTAGGGCTAGGGGCCCGGGTTTTGGGCCAGGGTTAGGGCTAGGGGCCAGGATTAGGGCTAGGGGCCGGGGTTTTGGGCCAGGGTTAGGGCTAGGGGCCGGGGTTGTTGGCCAGGGTTAGGGTTAGGGGCCGGGGTATTGGGCCAGGGTTAGGGCTAGGGGCCGGGGTTTTGGGCAAGGGTTAGGGTTAGGAGCCTGGGTGTAGGGCCAGGCCTAGGGCTAGGGGCTGTGGTTTTGGGCCAGGGCTAGGGATAGGGGCCGGGCTCTTCGGCCAGGGTTAGGGCTAGGGGCCAGGGTTTTGGGCCAGGGTTAGGGCTAGGGGACAGGGTTTTGGGCCAGGTTTAGGGCTATGGGCCAGGGTTAGGGCTAGAGGCCAGGGTTACGGCTAGGGGACAGTGTTTTGGACCAGCGTTAGGGCTAGGGGCCTGGGTTAGTGCTAGGGGACGGGGTTTTGGGCCAGGGTTAGGGCTAGGGGCCGGGGTTGTTGGCCAGGGTTAGGGTTAGGAGCCATGGTTTCGTCTAGGGGCCTGGGTTAGGGCTAGAGGCCAGGGTTAGGGCTACGGGCCAGGTTTTTGGGCCAGTTGTAGGGCTAGGGGCCGGGGTTTTGGGCCAGGGTTAGGACTCGGGGCCGGGGTTTTGAGCCAGGGTTAGGGCTAGGGGCCAGGGTTAGGGCTAGGGGCCGGGGTTTTGGGCCACGGTTAGGGCTAGGGGCCGGGGTTAGGTCTAGGGGCCAGGGTTAGGGCTAGGGGCCAGGGTTAGGGCTAGGGGCCAGGGTTTTGAGCCAGGGTTAGCGGTAGGGGCCGGTGTTGTCGGCCAGGGTTAGGGGTAGGGGCCGGGGTTTTGGGCCAGGGTTAGGGCTAGGGGCCGGGGTTTTAGGCAAGGGTTAGTGATAGTGGCCGGGGTTGTCGGCCAGGGTTAGGGGTAGGGGCCCAGGTTTTGGGCTAGGGATAGGGCTAGGGCTAGGTGCCGGGGTTTGGCCTAGGGGCCAGGGTTAGGGCTAGGTTCCGGGGTTTTGGGCCAGGGTAAGGGTAGGGGCCGGCGTTTTGGGCCAGGGTTAGGGCTACGGGCCGGGGTTGTGGGCCGGGCTTAGGGCTAGGGGCCGGGGTTTTGGGCCAGGGTTAGGGCTAGGGGCCAAGGTTTTGGGCCAAGGTTAGGGCTAGAGGCCGGGGTTTTGGGCCAGGGGCCAGGGTTAGAGCTAGGGGCCAGGTTTTTGGGCCAGACTTAGGGCTAGGGGCCAGGATTAGGGCTAGGGGCCAGGCTTTTGGTCTAGGGTTAGGGCTAGGGGCCAGGGTTAGGTCTAGGGGCCAGGGTTTTGGGCCAGGGTTAGGGCTAGGGGCCAGGGTTTTGGGCCAGGGGCCAGGGTTAGAGCTAGGGGCCAGGTTTTTGGGCCAGACTTAGGGCTAGGGGCCAGGATTAGGGCTAGGGGCCAGGCTTTTGGTCTAGGGTTAGGGCTAGGGGCCAGGGTTAGGGCTAGGGGCCAGGGTTAGGTCTAGGGGCCAGGGTTTTGGGCCAGGGTTAGGGCTAGGGGCCAGGGTTAGGGCTAGGGGCCATGGTTTTGGGCCAGGGGCCAGGGTTAGAGCTAGTGGCCAGGGTTTTGGGCCAGGGTTAGGGATAGGGGATAGGGTTTTGGGCAGGGTGTCGTGGTTTTGTTTAGTGAGGGGGGGCCTAGGGTGGTAGCTTCTGTAGGAAACTGCTAGAAGTCGCTCCCCTTTGTTCAGGGGACTTGGCCAGGCCTAGGGCGGACCCACTGCTGGCCAAGGCCGAGCTGATTGGTAGCAGAATGTCTCGTGATAACGCCTCTGCGATAACGTATTTAAGAATGGGAAAACAGAAAAAAAAAAGACAGAAGAGAAGATGTGAAGAAGCTGAGCAGGGGCAGAGGCGCAGAGGGGGAGGCGCAGGCCTCATGGGCCTTGCAGGCCTCACCCTCTGGCCTCTCGCCAGGCAGCCGACTGGGCCCGACTCAGTCCAGCCCGGCTGCAAGAAGTGGAAAGGAGATGAGAAGTGAATAAGATGTAAAAAAAGATCCTGAGAGAAATCTACCAGCCTGTTGTGAGGAACGGCTGCAGACGCCAAGGTCAGTGAAGGAGGGGGAGGAGTAATGCGGCTCCTGGCCAAGATTCCCCTGCAGCCTGTGGTGACGACCATGGTGGAGCAGGTTGTCCCCCTGCAGCCCATGGAGGTCCACGGAGGGGCAGAGATCCACTTGGAGCCCGTGAAGGACCCCATACCGGGGGAGGTGGATGCCTGAAGGCAGCTGTGGCCCGTGGAGGGCCCGCTGGGACAGCTGTTCTGGAGAGACTGCACCTGTGGAAGAGATGACCCACGCTGGAGCAGTTCCACGAAGGACTGTGGCCCGTGGGAGGGACCCCACGCTGGAGCAGGGGAGGAATGTGAGGAGTTCTTCCCCCAACCATGAAGCAGCGGTGTAAAACAACGCGTGATGAACTGACCACGACCCCCATTCCCTTCCCCCCCCCCGTGCCGCTCGGGAGGGGGAGGTAGTAGAGATAATGTTAAGCTTGGGAAGAGGGAGGGGTGGATGGAGGTTATCTTGTTCTCTGTCTCATTATCCTGGTGTTTGTAGTAATAATTGAATAGTTTTCCCCAAGTCGAGTCTGTTTTGCCCGTGACGGTAACTTTAAGGATTTCTCCCTGTCCTTATCTCAAACCTCGAGCCGTTTTTCCTTATATTTTCTCTCCCTGTTCTCTCAGAAGGTGGGGGGAGTGAGAGAGAGACTGCGTAGTCTGGTCCGATCGGGGCTGAACTACGACACAGGGTTAGGACTAGGGGCCAGGGTTAGGTCTAGGGGCCAGGGTTTTGGGCCCGGGTTAGGGCTAGGGGCCAGGGTTTTGGGCCAGGGTTAGGGTTAGGTGCCAGGGTTAGGGCTAGGGGCCAGGGTTTTGGGCCAGGGTTAGGGCTAGGGGCCCGGGATTGTGGGCCGGGGTTAGGGCTAGGGGCCGGGGTTGTGGGCCAGGGTTAGGGCTAGGGTCCGGGGTTGTGCGTCAGGGATAGGGCTGCGAGCCAGGGTTCTGGGCCAGGGTTAGGGATAGCGGCGAGGGTTTTGGGCCAGGGTTAGGGCTAGGGGCCAGGGTTTTGGGCCAGGGTTAGGGCTAGGGGCCAGGGTTTTGAGCCAGGGTTAAGGCTTGGGGCCAGGGTTAGGGCTAGGGGCCCGGGTTTTGGGCCAGGGTTAGGGCTAGGGGCCGGGGTTGTGGGCCAGGTTTGGGGCTAGTGGCCGGGGTTTTGGGCCCGGGTAAGGGCTAGGGGCCGGGGTTGTGGGCCAGGGTTAGGTCTAAGGGCCGGGGTTAGGGCTAGGGGCCAGGGTATTGGGCCAGGGGCCAGGGATTTGGGCCAGGGTTAGGGTTAGGTACCAGGGTTAGGGCTAGGGGCCAGGGTTTTGGGCAAGGGTTAGGGCTAGGGGCCCGGGGTTGTGGACCATGATTAGGGCTAGGGGCCACGGTTAGGGCTAGGGGCCAGGGTTAGGGCTAGGGGCCGGGGTTTTGGGCCAGGGTTAGGGCTAGGGGCCCGGGTTTTTGGGCAGGGTTAGGGCTAGGGGCCGGGGTTGTGGGCTAGGGTTAGGGCTAGGGGCCGGGGTTGTGGGCTAGGGTTAGGGCTAGAGGCCGGGGTTTTGGGCCAGGGTTAGGGCTGGGGGCGAGGTTTCTGGGCCAGGGTTAGGGCTAGGGGCCGGGGTTTTGGGCCAGGGTTAGGGCTAGGGGCTCGGATTTTGGGCCAGGGTTAGGGCTGGGGGCGAGGTTTTGGGCCAGGGTTAGGGCTAGGGGCCGGGGTTTTGGGCCAGGGTTAGGGCTAGGGGCTCGGGTTTTGGGCCAGGGTTAGGGCTAGGGGCCGGGGTTTTGGGCCAGGGTTAGGGCTAGGGGCCGGGGTTTTGGGCCATGGTTAGGGCTAGGGGCAGTGGTTTTGGGCCATAGTTAGGGCTAGGGGACGGGGTTTTGGGCCAGGGTTAGGGCTAGTGGCCAGGGTTAGAGCTAGGGGCCAGGTTTTTGGGCCAGACTTAGGGCTAGGGGCCAAGATTAGGGCTAGGGGCCAGGGTTTTGGGACAGGGATAGGGCAAAGGGCCAGGGTTAGGGCTAGGGGCCAGGGTTAGAGCTAGGGGCCAGGTTTTTGGGCCAGACTTAGGGCTAGGGGCCAGGATTAGGGCTAGGGGCCAGGGTTTTGGTCCAGGGTTAGGGCTAGGGGCTAGGGTTAGGTCTAGAGGCCAGGGTTTTGGGCCAGGGTTAGGGCTAGGGGCCAGGGTTAGGGCTAGGGGCCAGGCTTTTGGGCCAGGGGCCAGGGTTAGAGCTACGGGCCAGGGTTTTGGGCCAGGTTTAGGGCTAGGGGCCGGGGTATTGGGCCAGGGTTAGGGCTAGGGGCCCAGGTTTTGGGCCAGTGTTAGGGCTAGGGGCCGGGGTTGTGGGCCAGGGTTAGGGCTAGGGGTCGGGTTTGTTGGCCAGGTTTAGGGCTGGGGGCGAGGGTTCTGGGCCAGGGTTAGGGCTAGCGGCCAGGGTTTTGGGCCAGGGTTAGGGCTAGGGGCTGGGCTTTTGAGACAGGGTTAGGGCTAGGGGCCGGGGTTTTGAGCCAGGGTTAGGGCTAGGGGCTGGGATTTTGAGCCAGGTTTAGGGCAAGGGGCCGGCGTTGTGTGCTAGGGTTAGGGCTAGGGGCCGGGGTTGTGGGCCAGGGCTAGGGCTAGGTGCCGGTGTTTTGGGCCAGGGTTAGGGCTAGGGGAGAGGGATAGGGCTAGGGGCCAGGGTTTTGGGCCAGGGTTAGTGCTAGGTGCCGGGGTTTTCGGCCAGGGCTAGGGCTAGGGGCCGGGGTTAGGGCTAGGGGCCGGGGTTGTTGGCCAGGGTTAGGGCTAGGGGCCGGGGTTGTGGACCATGATTAGGGCTAGGGGTCGGGGTTTTGGGCCAGGGTTAGGGCTAGGGGCCGGGGTTTTGGGCCAGGGTTAGGGCTAGGGTCCGGGGTTTTCTGCCCGGGTTAGGGCTAGTTGCCGGGGTTGTTGGCCAGGGTTAGGGCTAGGGGCCGGTGTTAGGGCTAGGGGCCAGGGTTAGGGCTAGGGGCCAGGGTTTTGGGCCAGGGTTAGGGCTAGGGGCCAGGGTTAGGGCTAGGGGCCGGGGTTAGGGCTAGGGGCCAGGGTTTTGGGCCAGGGTTAGGGCTAGGGGCCAGGGTTAGGGCTAGGGGCCGGGGTTGTGGGCCAGGGTTAGGGCTTGGAACGAGGGTTAGGGCTAGGGGCCAGGGTTTTGGGCCAGGGTTAGGGTTTTGGGCCAGGGTTAGGGCTAGGGGCCAGGGTTAGGGCTAGGGGCCGGGGTTAGGGCTAGGGGCCGGGGTTTTGAGCCAGGGTTAGGGCTAGTGGCCAGGGTTAGGGCTAGAGGCCAGGGTTTGGGCTAGGGGCCGGGGTTGTGGGCCAGGGTTAGGGCTTGGAACCAGGGTTAGGACTAGGGGCCAGGGTTTTGGGCCAGGGTTAGGGCTAGGGGCCGGGGTTTTCGGCCAGGGTTAGGGCTAGGGGCCAGGGTTAGGGCTAGGGGCCAGGGTTAGGGCTAGGGGCCGGAGTTAGGGCTAGGGGCAAGGGTTTAAGCCAGGGGCCAGGGTTTTGGGCCAGGGGCCAGGTTTCTGGGCCAGGGTTAGGGCTAGGGGCCAGGGTTTTGGGCCTGAGGCCAGGCTTAGGGCTAGGGGCCAGGGTTAGGGCTAGGGGCCAGGGTTTTGGGCCAGGGTTAGGGCTAGGGGACAGGGTTTTGGGCCAGGGTTAGGGCTAGGGGCCAGGGTTAGGGCTAGGGGCCAGGGTTTTGGGCCAGGGGGCAGGGTTTTGAGCCAGGGTTTTTGGCCAGGGTCCCGGCTTAAGGTTAGGGGCCAGGGTTAGAACTAGGGGCCAGGGTTTTGGGCCAGGGGTCAGGGTTAGGGCTAGGGACCAGGGTTTTGGGCCAGGGGCCAGGGTTAGGGCTAGGGGCCAGGGTTAGGGCTAGAGGCCAGGGTTAGGGCTAGGGGCCAGGGTTTTGGGCCAGGGTTAGGTCTAGCAGCCAGGGTTAGGGCTAGGGGCCAGGGTTAGGGCTAGGGGCCGGAGTTAGGGCTAGGGGCCAGGCTTAGGGCTAGGGGCCAGGGTTTTGCGCCAGGGTTAGGGTTAGGGGCCACGGTTTTGGGCCAGGGGTCAGGGTTAGGGCTAGGGGTGAGGGATAGGGCTAGGGGCAGGGATTTGGGCCAGGGTTAGGTCTAGCGGCCAGGGTTTTGGGCCAGGGGCCAGGGTTAGGGGCCAGGGTTTTGGGCCAGGGGCCAGGGTTTGGGCCAGGGGCCAGGGTTAGGGCTAGGGGCCAGGGTTAGGGCTAGGGGCCAGGGTTTTGGGCCAGGAGGCAGGGTTTTGGTCCAGGATGGAGGGATTTGGGCCAGGGTTTTGGGCCAGGGGCCAGGGTTAGGGGCCAGGGTTTTGGGCCAGGGGCCAGGGTTTGGGCCAGGGGCCAGGGTTAGGGCTAGGGGCAAGTGTTAGGGCTAGGGCCAGAGTTAGGGCTAGGGGCCGGGGTTAGGGCTACGGACCGGGGTTAGGGCTAGGGGCCAGGGTTAGGGCTAGGGGCCACGGTTTTGGGCCAGGGGCCAGGGTTGGGCTAGGGGCCAGGTTTAGGGCTAGGGGCCAGGGGTTTGGGCCAGGGTTAGGGCTAGGGGCCAGGGTTTTGTGCCAGGGGCCAGGGTTTGGACTAGTGGCCAGGGTTAAGGCTAGGGGCCAGGGTGAGGGCTAGGGGCTGGGGTTTTGGGGTAGGTGCCAGGCTTATGGCTAGGGTCCAGGCTTAGGGCTAGGGGCCAGGGTTAGGGCCAGGGGCCAGGGTTTTGGGCCAGGGTTAGGGCTGGGGGCGAGGTTTTGGGCCAGGGTTAGGGCTAGGGGCCGGGGTTTTGGGCCAGGGTTAGGGCTAGGGGCTCGGGTTTTGGGCCAGGGTTAGGGCTAGGGGCCGGGGTTTTGGGCCAGGGTTAGGGCTAGGGGCCGGGGTTTTGGGCCATGGTTAGGGCTAGGGGCAGTGGTTTTGGGCCATAGTTAGGGCTAGGGGACGGGGTTTTGGGCCAGGGTTAGGGCTAGTGGCCAGGGTTAGAGCTAGGGGCCAGGTTTTTGGGCCAGACTTAGGGCTAGGGGCCAAGATTAGGGCTAGGGGCCAGGGTTTTGGGACAGGGATAGGGCAAAGGGCCAGGGTTAGGGCTAGGGGCCAGGGTTAGAGCTAGGGGCCAGGTTTTTGGGCCAGACTTAGGGCTAGGGGCCAGGATTAGGGCTAGGGGCCAGGGTTTTGGTCCAGGGTTAGGGCTAGGGGCTAGGGTTAGGTCTAGAGGCCAGGGTTTTGGGCCAGGGTTAGGGCTAGGGGCCAGGGTTAGGGCTAGGGGCCAGGCTTTTGGGCCAGGGGCCAGGGTTAGAGCTACGGGCCAGGGTTTTGGGCCAGGTTTAGGGCTAGGGGCCGGGGTATTGGGCCAGGGTTAGGGCTAGGGGCCCAGGTTTTGGGCCAGTGTTAGGGCTAGGGGCCGGGGTTGTGGGCCAGGGTTAGGGCTAGGGGTCGGGTTTGTTGGCCAGGTTTAGGGCTGGGGGCGAGGGTTCTGGGCCAGGGTTAGGGCTAGCGGCCAGGGTTTTGGGCCAGGGTTAGGGCTAGGGGCTGGGCTTTTGAGACAGGGTTAGGGCTAGGGGCCGGGGTTTTGAGCCAGGGTTAGGGCTAGGGGCTGGGATTTTGAGCCAGGTTTAGGGCAAGGGGCCGGCGTTGTGTGCTAGGGTTAGGGCTAGGGGCCGGGGTTGTGGGCCAGGGCTAGGGCTAGGTGCCGGTGTTTTGGGCCAGGGTTAGGGCTAGGGGAGAGGGATAGGGCTAGGGGCCAGGGTTTTGGGCCAGGGTTAGTGCTAGGTGCCGGGGTTTTCGGCCAGGGCTAGGGCTAGGGGCCGGGGTTAGGGCTAGGGGCCGGGGTTGTTGGCCAGGGTT
This sequence comes from Chlamydotis macqueenii, assembly GCF_036417535.1. Classification (NCBI taxonomy): domain Eukaryota; kingdom Metazoa; phylum Chordata; class Aves; order Otidiformes; family Otididae; genus Chlamydotis; species Chlamydotis macqueenii. The sequence goes on from NW_028239158.1 coordinate 127,552, forward strand.
AGGGCTAGGGGCCGGGGTTGTGGACCATGATTAGGGCTAGGGGTCGGGGTTTTGGGCCAGGGTTAGGGCTAGGGGCCGGGGTTTTGGGCCAGGGTTAGGGCTAGGGTCCGGGGTTTTCTGCCCGGGTTAGGGCTAGTTGCCGGGGTTGTTGGCCAGGGTTAGGGCTAGGGGCCGGTGTTAGGGCTAGGGGCCAGGGTTAGGGCTAGGGGCCAGGGTTTTGGGCCAGGGGGCAGGGTTTTGAGCCAGGGTTTTTGGCCAGGGTCCCGGCTTAAGGTTAGGGGCCAGGGTTAGAACTAGGGGCCAGGGTTTTGGGCCAGGGGTCAGGGTTAGGGCTAGGGACCAGGGTTTTGGGCCAGGGGCCAGGGTTAGGGCTAGGGGCCAGGGTTAGGGCTAGAGGCCAGGGTTAGGGCTAGGGGCCAGGGTTTTGGGCCAGGGTTAGGTCTAGCAGCCAGGGTTAGGGCTAGGGGCCAGGGTTAGGGCTAGGGGCCGGAGTTAGGGCTAGGGGCCAGGCTTAGGGCTAGGGGCCAGGGTTTTGCGCCAGGGTTAGGGTTAGGGGCCACGGTTTTGGGCCAGGGGTCAGGGTTAGGGCTAGGGGTGAGGGATAGGGCTAGGGGCAGGGATTTGGGCCAGGGTTAGGTCTAGCGGCCAGGGTTTTGGGCCAGGGGCCAGGGTTAGGGGCCAGGGTTTTGGGCCAGGGGCCAGGGTTTGGGCCAGGGGCCAGGGTTAGGGCTAGGGGCCAGGGTTAGGGCTAGGGGCCAGGGTTTTGGGCCAGGAGGCAGGGTTTTGGTCCAGGATGGAGGGATTTGGGCCAGGGTTTTGGGCCAGGGGCCAGGGTTAGGGGCCAGGGTTTTGGGCCAGGGGCCAGGGTTTGGGCCAGGGGCCAGGGTTAGGGCTAGGGGCAAGTGTTAGGGCTAGGGCCAGAGTTAGGGCTAGGGGCCGGGGTTAGGGCTACGGACCGGGGTTAGGGCTAGGGGCCAGGGTTAGGGCTAGGGGCCACGGTTTTGGGCCAGGGGCCAGGGTTGGGCTAGGGGCCAGGTTTAGGGCTAGGGGCCAGGGGTTTGGGCCAGGGTTAGGGCTAGGGGCCAGGGTTTTGTGCCAGGGGCCAGGGTTTGGACTAGTGGCCAGGGTTAAGGCTAGGGGCCAGGGTGAGGGCTAGGGGCTGGGGTTTTGGGGTAGGTGCCAGGCTTATGGCTAGGGTCCAGGCTTAGGGCTAGGGGCCAGGGTTAGGGCCAGGGGCCAGGGTTTTGGGCCAGGGGCCAGGGTTTTGTGACAGGGTTAGGTCCAGGGGCCAGGGTTAGGGCTAGGGGCCAGGGTTTTGGGCCTGAGGCCAGGTTAGGGCTACGGGCCAGGGTTAGGGCTAGGGGGCATGGTTTTGGGCCAGGGTTAGGTCTAGGTGCCAGGGTTAGGGCTAGGGGCCAGGGTTAGTGCTAGGGGCCATGGTTTTGGGCCAGAGTTAGTGCTACGGGCCAGGGTTAGGGCTAGGGGGCAGGGTTTTGGGCCAGGGTTAGGGCTAGGGGCCGGGGTTTTTGTCCTAGGGCCAGGGTGTTGGGCTAGGGGCCAGGGTTTTGGGCTAGGGGCCAGGGTTTTGTGCCAGGGTTAGGGCTAGGGGCCAGTATTTTGGGCCAGAGTTAGGGCTAGGGGCCAGGGTTAGTGCTTCGGGCCAGGGTTTTGGCTAATGCGTCTCCTGGCCAAGATTCCCCTGCAGCCTGTGGTGACGACCATGGTGGAGCAGGTTGTCCCCCTGCAGCCCATGGAGGTCCACGGAGGGGCAGAGATCCACTTGGAGCCCGTGAAGGACCCCATACCGGGGGAGGTGGATGCCTGAAGGAGGCTGTGGCCCGTGGAGGGCCCGCTGGGACAGCTGTTCTGGAGAGACTGCACCCCGTGGAAGAGATGACCCATGCCGGAGCAGTTCCACGAAGGACTGTGGCGTACGGGTGGGACCCCACAACAGAGCAGGGGAGGAATGTGAGGAGTTCTTCCCCCAACCATGAAGCAGCAGCGTAAAACAACGCTGAACTGACCGCAATCCCCATTCCCTCTTCCCCCTCCTGTGCCACTCGGGGGGGGGAAGGTAGTAGAGATAATGTTAAGCTTGGGAAGAGGGAGGGGTGGAGGGAGGTTATCTTGTTCTCTGTCTCATTATCTTGCTGTTTGTAGTAATAAATGAATAGTTTTCCCCAAGTCGAGTCTGTTTTGCCCGTGATGGTAACTTTAAGGATTTCTCCCTGTCCTTATCTCAAACCTCGAGCCGTTTTTCCTTACATTATCTCCCCCTGTTCTCTCGGAGGGTGGGAGGAGTGAGAGAGAGACTGCGTAGTCTGGTCCTGATCGGGGCTGAACTACGACAGTGTTACTTTCTTAAACATTCTCCAAACCTACAGGTGCAGCACAATAGTTAATATTAATAAAATTCCTAAGCTAATCAATAAGATCACAACGGGGCGCACCATCGTATTAAGGATCCCTGTTGCCTCTGTCCCAGCCCCACTCATGCCCTGAGTACATTTCCATTTTGTGCATAACCACAGTGGCCAAGTTTAAGCCCGACCGTTTAAAAGGTGGTCCCATGCTTCCTGTAAACCCAAGGGAGGCGTGAGACCACGGCCATTTGGTGTCCTTTTGATTACAAGTTGGTGGTAAGATGCAGGAAAATATTGTAAGCCCAATCACAATTCCAATTAAACAATTGGTCATTTTAGGATTTAGTTGGTCTAGTGGATTAGTACAGCTACTTCTGTAGATAATGTACTGCCTTTGGTGACCTGCTAAAATGGGTTTTATATTTCCTATAATAAAATGACAAATAAGATATAAACTGCACCGATGACAGATTTGGGCGAGATTAGTTACTGGCCGGTCCCGGTTTCTTTGACCAGTATCGTTTGCTGTGGTGTCCCTCCGGTTCACTACTGCTTTTGGCTCACTTACTTGTTACCCACATTGTTCCCGCCCTTATCCGTTCGAACGAGTTTAAGTCTCAAGTCTTCGTTGTTGTCTGGAGTTACTTTCCACAAGGTTGCAGAGGCTCTCTTGATCCGAGTATGGTGTATCCAGGAGTTCTGTCCCTTTACCTTAATTGCCGTGTAGGTGGTGAGGAGGACTTGAAAAGGTCCGGCCCACTGTGGTTCCAGAGTTTTTTCTGTAAGAGACTTAACATATACATAGTCCCCTGGTTGTATATTGAGAAATCGTGGTGGTCTGGTGAGGTCCCCAATGACTGGAAGAGAGGGAACATAACCCCCATTTTTAAAAAGGGGAGTAAGGAAGACACGGGCAACTACAGGCCGGTCAGCCTCACCTCCGTGCCTGGCAAGGTCATGGAGCAGATTCTCCTGGAAACCATGCTAAGGCACATGGTGAGCAAGGAGGTGGTTGGTGACAGCCAACATGGCTTCACCAAGGGCAGATCGTGCCTGTCCAATTTGGTGGCCTCTTATGACGGGGTAACAGCATCGGTGGACAAGGGAAGGGCAACGGATATCATCTACCTGGACTTGTGCAAGGCATTTGACACTGTCCCGCACGACATCCTTCTCTCTAAACTAGAGAGGCATGGGTTTGATGGACGGACCACTCGGTGGATAAGGAGTTGGCTGGATGGCCGCACTCAGAGAGTGGTGGTCAACAGCTCAATGTCCAAGTGGAGACTGGTCACCAGTGGCATCCCTCAGGGGTCCGTGTTGGGCCCGGCCCTGTTCAACATCTTTGTCGGCGACATGGACAGTGGGATAGAGTGCACCCTCAGCAAGTTCGCCGATGACACCAAGCTGTGTGGTGCCGTCGACTCGCTGGAAGGGAGGGATGCCATCCAGAGGGACCTGGACAGGCTGGAGAGGTGGGCCCGTGCCAACCTCATGAAGTTCAACCAGGCCAAGTGCAAGGTCCTGCATCTGGGTCGTGGCAATCCCAAGCACAAATACAGGCTGGGCGGGGATTGGATCAAGAGCAGCCCTGAGGAGAAAGACCTGGGAGTGTTGGTAGACAAGAGGTTCAACATGAGTGGGCAATGCGCCCTTGCGGCCCAGAAGGCCAACGGCATCCTGGGCTGCATCAAGAGGAGCGTGGCCAGCAGGTCGAGGGAGGTGATTCTGCCCCTCTACTCTGCCCTGGTGAGACCCCACCTGGAGTACTGCGTCCAGTTCTGGACTCCCCAACACAAGAAGGACATGGACCAGTTGGAAAGGGTCCAGAGGAGGGCCGCAAAGATGATCAGAGGGCTGGAGCACCTCTCCTATGAGGCCAGGCTGAGAGAGTTGGGGCTGTTCAGCCTGGAGAAGAGGAGGCTCCGCGGAGACCTGAGAGCGGTCTTCCAATACCTCAAGGGGGCCTACAGGAAAGATGGGGAGAAGCTGTTCAGTAGGGCCTGTTGTGATAGAACAAGGGGTAATGGGTTTAAATTAGAAGGAGGTAGGTTTAGATTAGATATTAGAAAAAAATTTTTTACAATGAGAGTTGTAGAGCACTGGAACAGGTTGCCCAGAGAGGTGGTGGATGCCCCATCCCTGGAATCGTTCAAGGCCAGGCTGGATGAGGCTCTGAGCAACCTGATCTAGTCAGGGATGTCCCTGCTTCTTGCAGGGGGGTTGGACTAGATGACCGTTGAAGGTCCCTTCCAACCCTAACTATTCTATGATTCTATGATTCTATATCGTGAACAGGCCCATCCAGACCCCTACGACGTGTTCCCATTGCATGTTTTTCAATTCTTTTTAATTGTTTGTTTAGTGCCACCATATAGGAGGTCATTATTTCTTCACCAATTTGTGAAGACGTTCCCTTTTGTACCCCATAGGGTCGTCCATATAGAATTTCGAATGGACTAAGCCCTTCTCTTGCTCTTGGTCTGGTTCGTATTCGTATAAGAGCTAATGGTAAAGTTAGATTAGTTTCCTGACCCAACTTGACAATCTGTTGTTTGATTAGGTGATTCATTTTCTCCACCTGGCCACTTGATTGTGGTCGGTAAGAGGTATGTAATTGCCACTCTATCCCTAGATGGTGGCTAATTGCTTGTACTATTCTGGACACAAAATGTGGTCCTCTATCCGAGGACATTACTGCTGGGACTCCAAACCTAGGTACTATTTCCTGGAGCAGTATTTTGGTTACTTCCCAGGCTTTAGCAGTTCCACACGGGAAAGCTTCTGGCCAGCCTGAAAAGGTATCCGTAAGTACTAATAAGTATCGATACCCCCCTTTTCTAGGGAGTTCTGAGAAATCAATCTGCCAACGTTGTCCCAGACCATTCCCCTTTCCGATTTTTTCAAGTTTCGGCCCTTTTACAACTTTAGGATTAGTCTGGAGACAAAGATCACATTGTTGAGTTACTTGTCTAACGGTAGTGGCTAAGTTTCGCGCTATTATGTTCCTGATGAGATCTTTATATAGGGCTTCTGCCCCCCCCCCCCCCCCAGTGTCTTTTTCTATGTTCTTCTCGGACTACTGACCATATCATGTAGGAGGGAATTACTACCCTCCCGTGTGAGGGGTAGTAATTGGCCCACCCTTCCTCATTATATGACCCCTTTAGATCATTAATAAGTTTGCCGACTTCCTTTGTGTATTCTGGTTTACCTTCTAGAAATACCTGTCCATCAGGTATTAGCGCACCCTCTACCTTGATTGTTTCTCTAGCTGCTTGTTTTGCTTCCCTATCTGCCAGCTCATTTCCTCTTTCCAATTCTGTGCTCACTTTCTGGTGTGCTTTAATATGCATAATTGCCACCTTTTGGGGAAGTTGGACTGCATTCAGGATTTTCAAAATCCCTTCTGCGTGTTTGATGGTTTTTCCATGAGAATTTAACACTCCTCTTTCCTTCCATATTGCTCCATGGGCATGTACCACCCCAAAGGCATATTTAGGGTCAGTCCAAATGTTTACAGTCCTTCCCTGGGCTCTCTCCAGGGCTCAGGTAAGGGCTATGATCTCGGCCTTTTGGGCTGAGACGTCGGCTGATAGTGGCCTGGACTCTATCACCTTTTCAAAAGTGGTAACAGCATATCCGGAATGTCGCCTTCCATTTAACATATAGCTGCTTCCATCGGTGAACCAATGTTCGGCTCCATCGACAGGGACATCTTTAAGATCCGTTCGACTAGAATACATGGTTTCAATTGTTTCCAAGTAGTAGGCTCCCCGATGTTTCCATCAAGGAATGAGGCCGGATTGATGATGTTTGTGGTCACGATTTCAACATCATCCTGTTCAACCATTATAGCTTGATATTTCAGGAACCTTTGTGGGGAAAGCCAATGCCCTCCTTTTGCTTCAAGGACCGCAGATACAGTCTGGGAAACTAGGACAGTCATTTTCTGGCCTAGAGTGAACTTTCAGGCTTCTTGAATGTTTAGAATGACAGCTGCTACTGCTCTCAGACAGCTGGGCCACTGTCGTAGTTCAGCCCCGATCGGGACCAGACTACACAGTCTCTCTCTCGCTCCCCCCACCCTCCGAGAGAATAGGAGGAGATGATATAAGAAAAACGGCTCGAGGTTTGAGATAAGGATGGGGAGAAATTTGTAAAGTTACCGTTACAGGCAAAACAGACTCGACTTGGGGAAAAACACTCATTTATTTCTAAAACTAGCAGGAGAATGAGACAGGGAACAAGATAACCTCCCCCCCACCCCTCCCTCTTCCCGGGCTTAACATTATCTCTACTACCTTCCCCTCCCGAGCGGCATGGAGGGGGGGGTCGGGGGCGGGGGGGGGGGAATGGGGGTCGCAGTCAGTTCATCACGCGTTGTTTTACGCCTCTGTGTCATCGTCGGGGGAAGAACTCCTCACATTCCTCCCCTGCTCTGTTGTGGGGTCCCACCCGTACGCCACAGTCCTTCCTGAAACTGCTCCGGCATGGGTCATCTCTTCCACGGGGTGCAGTCTCTCCAGAACAGCTGTCCCAGCGGGCCCTCCATGGGCCACAGTCTCCTTCAGGCCTCTACCTGTTCCGGCGTGGGGTCCTCCACGGGCTGCAGGTGGATCTCTGCCCCTCCGTGGACCTCCATGGGCTGCAGGGGGACAACCTGCTCCACCATGGTCGTCACCACGAGTTGCAGAGGAATCTTGGCCAGGAGCCGCATTACTCCTCCCCCTCCTCCTTCACTGACCTTGGCGTCTGCAGCCGTTCCTCACAACAGGCTGGCAGACGCCTCTCAGGATCCTTTTTACATCTTATTCACTTCAACTGCTCAACTCCTCTCCACTTCCTGCAGCCAGGCCGGGCCGAGTTGGGCCCAGTCGGCTGCCGGGCGGGAGGCCAGAGGGTGAGGCCTGCAAGGCCCACAAGGCTCGCGCTTCCCCCTCTCTGCCCCCCGCTCAGCTGCTTCACATCTCTCCCTTTTTTTTTTCTGTTTCCCCCTTCTTAAATATGTTATCGCAGAGGCATTATCACAGAACATTCTGCTACCAATTGGCTTGGCCTTGGCCAGCAGTGGGTCCGCCCTAGGCCCGGCCAAGTCCACTGAACAAAGGGGAGCGACTTCTAGCAGTTTCCTACAGAAGCTACCACCTTAGGCCCCCCCTCACTAACAAAACCAGAACAGCCACCCTTTCGCAGCGGCATCCAGCTGTTTGGAGAAGTATGCTACCGCCCATCTGTATGGTCCCAAATCTTGTGCCGTTCCTTGTTTTTCATGGGAAAATAGAAAAAATGGCTTACTCACATCAGGAAGTCCCAATGCCGATGCCGACATCAGGGCTTTCTTCAGCTGATGGAAGGCTCGATCTGACTCAGCATCCCACTGGAGATCCTTTTGGTTAGCTGCTATCAGGGAATAGAGTGGCTTAACAGGCAGACCATAATCACATATCCAAAGTTGGCACCACCCTGTCATTCCTAAGAATGTCCGTAGTTCCTTTATAGTTTCTGGTCAGGGGCTTTGGCATATGGCCTCTTTCCGGGCTTGTCCTAGGATCCGTTGTCCGGCACTGATCTCGTACCCCAGGTACGTGACCTGGGGTTGTAACAACGCCTGTGCCTTTTTCTTAGAAACCCGATATCCCTGTAGTCCCAGGAAATTTAACAGACTCACGGTCCAAATGACACAGGATTCTTTGGTTCTGGTTGCAATAAAAAGGTCGTCTCCATATTGTAACACCTTCCCTTCTTCTGATGGTGGTTCCCATGATTCCAAGTCCTTTGCTAGCTGATTCCTCAAAACTGTGGGGCACGAGAAGTGCCTGCTCCGGAGGCTTCTTGCGAGCAGCGCTAAAAGCACGCGAACATCGCATTTCTGTGCTTTCCTGAACAGCTTGCGCTGGGACAGTTACAGCCGTGTTTTGCAAGCTGTCCGGGGTTCTGAGGCAGTAAAAGCGCGGATGTGTGGCGACTGTCCAAGACGAGAACCGGCTGCTCTGAAAGCCCTTCCTGCTCGTCACGTACGCTTTCTAGCAGCTCTACGGACACACACGCGTCAGCCTCTTCACTGTCCTACACAGCTAGCACGCTGGCAGTTACCGTCAACTTGGAAGCAGCCGCGCAGAAGGCACTCGCCCTGCAACCGGCGAACAGCGCATCATCGCGGCTACACGCGAGCTGGCCGCACTCGGAGCTTTCGCGGCTCTTCTCTCGCTCTTTCCCGCAGAGCTCAGGCGATGCACAACTCGAACCGCGAAAGCCGCAATGAGCTTTGTGCAAGCTGCGCAGAAGAAACAAGGCACTAAACCGGCAAATGTCCAGCTAATCTCCAACGTGAAAAGGGTCAGCAAGGAAAGCTCTTGCTAACAGCCCAGAAGCATTGCGACTCTTCTCCGGGTGATTTGCCCACCAACACTTCACATCAGCTCAAGCCGGCTGCCCGGAGGAAAAGAGGCTAGGAAAGATCGTAGCAGGCACGGTTGTTGCTGCACGAGAAGTGCCTGCTCCGGAGGCTTCTTGCGAACAGCGCTAAAAGCACGCGAATATCGCGTTTCTGTGCTTTCCTGAACAGCTTGCGCTGGGACAGTTACAGCCGTGTTTTGCAAGCTGTCCGGGGTTCTGAGGCACTAAAAGTGCGGATGTGTGGCGACTGTGCAAGACGAGAACCGGCTGCTCTGAAAGCCCTTCCTGCTCTTCACGTACGCTTTCTAGCAGCTCTACGGACACACACGCGTCAGCCTCTTCACTGTCCTACACAGCTAGCACGCTGGCACTTACCGTCAACTTGGAAGCAGCCGCGCAGAAGGCAGTCGCCCTGCAACCGGCGAACAGCGCACATTCGCGGCTACACGCGAGCTGGCCGCACTCGGAGCTTTCGCGGCTCTTCTCTCGCTCTTTCTCGCAGAGCTCCGGCGATGCACAACTCGAACCGCGAAAGCCGCAATGAGCTTTGTGCAAGCTGCGCAGAAGAAACAAGGCACTAAACCGGCAAATGTCCAGCTAATCTCCAACGTGAAAAGGCTCAGCAAGGAAAGCTCTTGCTAACAGCCCAGAAGCATTGCGACTCTTCTCTGGGTGATTTGCCCACCAACACTTCACATCAGCTCAAGCCGGCTGCCCGGAGGAAAAGAGGCTAGGAAAGATCGTAGCAGGCACGGTTGTTGCTGCACGAGAAGTGCCTGCTCCGGAGGCTTCTTGCGAGCAGCGCTAAAAGCACGCGAACATCGCGTTTCTGTGCTTTCCTGAACAGCTTGCGCTGGGACAGTTACAGCCGTGTTTTGCAAGCTGTCCGGGGTTCTGAGGCACTAAAAGTGCGGATGTGTGGCGACTGTGCAAGACGAGAACCGGCTGCTCTGAAAGCCCTTCCTGCTCGTCACGTACGCTTTCTAGCAGCTCTACGGACACACACGTGTCAGCCTCTTCACTGTCCTACACAGCTAGCACGCTGGCACTTACCGTCAACTTGGAAGCAGCCGCGCAGAAGGCAGTCGCCCTGCAACCGGCGAACAGCGCACATTCGCGGCTACACGCGAGCTGGCCGCACTCGGAGCTTTCGCGGCTCTTCTCTCGCTCTTTCCCGCAGAGCTCCGGCGATGCACAACTCGAACCGCGAAAGCCGCAATGAGCTTTGTGCAAGCTGCGCAGAAGAAACAAGGCACTAAACCGGCAAATGTCCAGCTAATCTCCAACGTGAAAAGGGTCAGCAAGGAAAGCTCTTGCTAACAGCCCAGAAGCATTGCGACTCTTCTCTGGATGATTTGCCCACCAACACTTCACATCAGCTCAAGCCGGCTGCCCGGAGGAAAAGAGGCTAGGAAAGATCGTAGCAGGCACGGTTGTTGCTGCACGAGAAGTGCCTGCTCCGGAGGCTTCTTGCGAGCAGCGCTAAAAGCACGCGAACATCGCGTTTCTGTGCTTTCCTGAACAGCTTGCGCTGGGACAGTTACAGCCGTGTTTTGCAAGCTGTCCGGGGTTCTGAGGCACTAAAAGTGCGGATGTGTGGCGACTGTCCAAGACGAGAACCGGCTGCTCTGAAAGCCCTTCCTGCTCGTCACGTACGCTTTCTAGCAGCTCTACGGACACACACGCGTCAGCCTCTTCACTGTCCTACACAGCTAGCACGCTGGCACTTACCGTCAACTTGGAAGCAGCCGCGCAGAAGGCACTCGCCCTGCAACCGGCGAACAGCGCACATTCGCGGCTACACGCGAGCTGGCCGCACTCGGAGCTTTCGCGGCTCTTCTCTCGCTCTTTCCCGCAGAGCTCCGGCGATGCACAACTCGAACCGCGAAAGCCGCAATGAGCTTTGTGCAAGCTGCGCAGAAGAAACAAGGCACTAAACCGGCAAATGTCCAGCTAATCTCCAACGTGAAAAGGCTCAGCAAGGAAAGCTCTTGCTAACAGCCCAGAAGCATTGCGACTCTTCTCTGGATGATTTGCCCACCAACACTTCACATCAGCTCAAGCCGGCTGCCCGGAGGAAAAGAGGCTAGGAAAGATCGTAGCAGGCACGGTTGTTGCTGCACGAGAAGTGCCTGCTCCGGAGGCTTCTTGCGAGCAGCGCTAAAAGCACGCGAACATCGCGTTTCTGTGCTTTCCTGAACAGCTTGCGCTGGGACAGTTACAGCCGTGTTTTGCAAGCTGTCCGGGGTTCTGAGGCACTAAAAGTGCGGATGTGTGGCGACTGTCCAAGACGAGAACCGGCTGCTCTGAAAGCCCTTCCTGCTCGTCACGTACGCTTTCTAGCAGCTCTACGGACACACACGCGTCAGCCTCTTCACTGTCCTACACAGCTAGCACGCTGGCACTTACCGTCAACTTGGAAGCAGCCGCGCAGAAGGCAGTCGCCCTGCAACCGGCGAACAGCGCACATTCGCGGCTACACCCGAGCTGGCCGCACTCGGAGCTTTCGCGGCTCTTCTCTCGCTCTTTCCCGCAGAGCTCCGGCGATGCACAACTCGAACCGCGAAAGCCGCAATGAGCTTTGTGCAAGCTGCGCAGAAGAAACAAGGCACTAAACCGGCAAATGTCCAGCTAATCTCCCACGTGAAAAGGGTCAGCAAGGAAAGCTCTTGCTAACAGCCCAGAAGCATTGCGACGCTTCTCTGGATGATTTGCCCACCAACACTTCACATCAGCTCAAGCCGGCTGCCCGGAGGAAAAGAGGCTAGGAAAGATCGTAGCAGGCACGGTTGTTGCTGCACGAGAAGTGCCTGCTCCGGAGGCTTCTTGCGAGCAGCGCTAAAAGCACGCGAACATCGCGTTTCTGTGCTTTCCTGAACAGCTTGCGCTGGGACAGTTACAGCCGTGTTTTGCAAGCTGTCCGGGGTTCTGAGGCACTAAAAGTGCGGATGTGTGGCGACTGTCCAAGACGAGAACCGGCTGCTCTGAAAGCCCTTCCTGCTCTTCACGTACGCTTTCTAGCAGCTCTACGGACACACACGCGTCAGCCTCTTCACTGTCCTACACAGCTAGCACGCTGGCAGTTACCGTCAACTTGGAAGCAGCCGCGCAGAAGGCAGTCGCCCTGCAACCGGCGAACAGCGCACATTCGCGGCTACACGCGAGCTGGCCGCACTCGGAGCTTTCGCGGCTCTTCTCTCGCTCTTTCCCGCAGAGCTCCGGCGATGCACAACTCGAACCGCGAAAGCCGCAATGAGCTTTGTGCAAGCTGCGCAGAAGAAACAAGGCACTAAACCGGCAAATGTCCAGCTAATCTCCAACGTGAAAAGGGTCAGCAAGGAAAGCTCTTGCTAACAGCCCAGAAGCATTGCGACTCTTCTCTGGATGATTTGCCCACCAACACTTCACATCAGCTCAAGCCGGCTGCCCGGAGGAAAAGAGGCTAGGAAAGATCGTAGCAGGCACGGTTGTTGCTGCACGAGAAGTGCCTGCTCCGGAGGCTTCTTGCGAGCAGCGCTAAAAGCACGCGAACATCGCGTTTCTGTGCTTTCCTGAACAGCTTGCGCTGGGACAGTTACAGCCGTGTTTTGCAAGCTGTCCGGGGTTCTGAGGCACTAAAAGTGCGGATGTGTGGCGACTGTCCAAGACGAGAACCGGCTGCTCTGAAAGCCCTTCCTGCTCGTCACGTACGCTTTCTAGCAGCTCTACGGACACACACGCGTCAGCCTCTTCACTGTCCTACACAGCTAGCACGCTGGCAGTTACCGTCAACTTGGAAGCAGCCGCGCAGAAGGCAGTCGCCCTGCAACCGGCGAACAGCGCACATTCGCGGCTACACGCGAGCTGGCCGCACTCGGAGCTTTCGCGGCTCTTCTCTCGCTCTTTCCCGCAGAGCTCCGGCGATGCACAACTCGAACCGCGAAAGCCGCAATGAGCTTTGTGCAAGCTGCGCAGAAGAAACAAGGCACTAAACCGGCAAATGTCCAGCTAATCTCCAACGTGAAAAGGCTCAGCAAGGAAAGCTCTTGCTAACAGCCCAGAAGCATTGCGACGCTTCTCTGGATGATTTGCCCACCAACACTTCACATCAGCTCAAGCCGGCTGCCCGGAGGAAAAGAGGCTAGGAAAGATCGTAGCAGGCACGGTTGTTGCTGCACGAGAAGTGCCTGCTCCGGAGGCTTCTTGCGAGCAGCGCTAAAAGCACGCGAACATCGCGTTTCTGTGCTTTCCTGAACAGCTTGCGCTGGGACAGTTACAGCCGTGTTTTGCAAGCTGTCCGGGGTTCTGAGGCACTAAAAGTGCGGATGTGTGGCGACTGTCCAAGACGAGAACCGGCTGCTCTGAAAGCCCTTCCTGCTCTTCACGTACGCTTTCTAGCAGCTCTACGGACACACACGCGTCAGCCTCTTCACTGTCCTACACAGCTAGCACGCTGGCAGTTACCGTCAACTTGGAAGCAGCCGCGCAGAAGGCAGTCGCCCTGCAACCGGCGAACAGCGCACATTCGCGGCTACACGCGAGCTGGCCGCACTCGGAGCTTTCGCGGCTCTTCTCTCGCTCTTTCCCGCAGAGCTCCGGCGATGCACAACTCGAACCGCGAAAGCCGCAATGAGCTTTGTGCAAGCTGCGCAGAAGAAACAAGGCACTAAACCGGCAAATGTCCAGCTAATCTCCAACGTGAAAAGGCTCAGCAAGGAAAGCTCTTGCTAACAGCCCAGAAGCATTGCGACTCTTCTCTGGATGATTTGCCCACCAACACTTCACATCAGCTCAAGCCGGCTGCCCGGAGGAAAAGAGGCTAGGAAAGATCGTAGCAGGCACGGTTGTTGCTGCACGAGAAGTGCCTGCTCCGGAGGCTTCTTGCGAGCAGCGCTAAAAGCACGCGAACATCGCGTTTCTGTGCTTTCCTGAACAGCTTGCGCTGGGACAGTTACAGCCGTGTTTTGCAAGCTGTCCGGGGTTCTGAGGCACTAAAAGTGCGGATGTGTGGCGACTGTCCAACACGAGAACCGGCTGCTCTGAAAGCCCTTCCTGCTCTTCACGTACGCTTTCTAGCAGCTCTACGGACACACACGCGTCAGCCTCTTCACTGTCCTACACAGCTAGCACGCTGGCAGTTACCGTCAACTTGGAAGCAGCCGCGCAGAAGGCAGTCGCCCTGCAACCGGCGAACAGCGCACATTCGCGGCTACACGCGAGCTGGCCGCACTCGGAGCTTTCGCGGCTCTTCTCTCGCTCTTTCCCGCAGAGCTCCGGCGATGCACAACTCGAACCGCGAAAGCCGCAATGAGCTTTGTGCAAGCTGCGCAGAAGAAACAAGGCACTAAACCGGCAAATGTCCAGCTAATCTCCAACGTGAAAAGGCTCAGCAAGGAAAGCTCTTGCTAACAGCCCAGAAGCATTGCGACGCTTCTCTGGATGATTTGCCCACCAACACTTCACATCAGCTCAAGCCGGCTGCCCGGAGGAAAAGAGGCTAGGAAAGATCGTAGCAGGCACGGTTGTTGCTGCACGAGAAGTGCCTGCTCCGGAGGCTTCTTGCGAGCAGCGCTAAAAGCACGCGAACATCGCGTTTCTGTGCTTTCCTGAACAGCTTGCGCTGGGACAGTTACAGCCGTGTTTTGCAAGCTGTCCGGGGTTCTGAGGCAGTAAAAGCGCGGATGTGTGGCGACTGTCCAAGACGAGAACCGGCTGCTCTGAAAGCCCTTCCTGCTCGTCACGTACGCTTTCTAGCAGCTCTACGGACACACACGCGTCAGCCTCTTCACTGTCCTACACAGCTAGCACGCTGGCAGTTACCGTCAACTTGGAAGCAGCCGCGCAGAAGGCAGTCGCCCTGCAACCGGCGAACAGCGCATCATCGCGGCTACACGCGAGCTGGCCGCACTCGGAGCTTTCGCGGCTCTTCTCTCGCTCTTTCTCGCAGAGCTCCGGCGATGCACAACTCGAACCGCGAAAGCCGCAATGAGCTTTGTGCAAGCTGCGCAGAAGAAACAAGGCACTAAACCGGCAAATGTCCAGCTAATCTCCAACGTGAAAAGGCTCAGCAAGGAAAGCTCTTGCTAACAGCCCAGAAGCATTGCGACTCTTCTCTGGGTGATTTGCCCACCAACACTTCACATCAGCTCAAGCCGGCTGCCCGGAGGAAAAGAGGCTAGGAAAGATCGTAGCAGGCACGGTTGTTGCTGCAGGAGAAGTGCCTGCTCCGGAGGCTTCTTGCGAGCAGCGCTAAAAGCACGCGAACATCGCGTTTCTGTGCTTTCCTGAACAGCTTGCGCTGGGACAGTTACAGCCGTGTTTTGCAAGCTGTCCGGGGTTCTGAGGCACTAAAAGTGCGGATGTGTGGCGACTGTGCAAGACGAGAACCGGCTGCTCTGAAAGCCCTTCCTGCTCGTCACGTACGCTTTCTAGCAGCTCTACGGACACACACGTGTCAGCCTCTTCACTGTCCTACACAGCTAGCACGCTGGCACTTACCGTCAACTTGGAAGCAGCCGCGCAGAAGGCAGTCGCCCTGCAACCGGCGAACAGCGCACATTCGCGGCTACACGCGAGCTGGCCGCACTCGGAGCTTTCGCGGCTCTTCTCTCGCTCTTTCCCGCAGAGCTCCGGCGATGCACAACTCGAACCGCGAAAGCCGCAATGAGCTTTGTGCAAGCTGCGCAGAAGAAACAAGGCACTAAACCGGCAAATGTCCAGCTAATCTCCAACGTGAAAAGGCTCAGCAAGGAAAGCTCTTGCTAACAGCCCAGAAGCATTGCGACTCTTCTCTGGATGATTTGCCCACCAACACTTCACATCAGCTCAAGCCGGCTGCCCGGAGGAAAAGAGGCTAGGAAAGATCGTAGCAGGCACGGTTGTTGCTGCACGAGAAGTGCCTGCTCCGGAGGCTTCTTGCGAGCAGCGCTAAAAGCACGCGAACATCGCGTTTCTGTGCTTTCCTGAACAGCTTGCGCTGGGACAGTTACAGCCGTGTTTTGCAAGCTGTCCGGGGTTCTGAGGCACTAAAAGTGCGGATGTGTGGCGACTGTCCAAGACGAGAACCGGCTGCTCTGAAAGCCCTTCCTGCTCGTCACGTACGCTTTCTAGCAGCTCTACGGACACACACGCGTCAGCCTCTTCACTGTCCTACACAGCTAGCACGCTGGCACTTACCGTCAACTTGGAAGCAGCCGCGCAGAAGGCACTCGCCCTGCAACCGGCGAACAGCGCACATTCGCGGCTACACGCGAGCTGGCCGCACTCGGAGCTTTCGCGGCTCTTCTCTCGCTCTTTCCCGCAGAGCTCCGGCGATGCACAACTCGAACCGCGAAAGCCGCAATGAGCTTTGTGCAAGCTGCGCAGAAGAAACAAGGCACTAAACCGGCAAATGTCCAGCTAATCTCCAACGTGAAAAGGGTCAGCAAGGAAAGCTCTTGCTAACAGCCCAGAAGCATTGCGACTCTTCTCTGGATGATTTGCCCACCAACACTTCACATCAGCTCAAGCCGGCTGCCCGGAGGAAAAGAGGCTAGGAAAGATCGTAGCAGGCACGGTTGTTGCTGCACGAGAAGTGCCTGCTCCGGAGGCTTCTTGCGAGCAGCGCTAAAAGCACGCGAACATCGCGTTTCTGTGCTTTCCTGAACAGCTTGCGCTGGGACAGTTACAGCCGTGTTTTGCAAGCTGTCCGGGGTTCTGAGGCACTAAAAGTGCGGATGTGTGGCGACTGTGCAAGACGAGAACCGGCTGCTCTGAAAGCCCTTCCTGCTCGTCACGTACGCTTTCTAGCAGCTCTACGGACACACACGCGTCAGCCTCTTCACTGTCCTACACAGCTAGCACGCTGGCAGTTACCGTCAACTTGGAAGCAGCCGCGCAGAAGGCAGTCGCCCTGCAACCGGCGAACAGCGCACATTCGCGGCTACACGCGAGCTGGCCGCACTCGGAGCTTTCGCGGCTCTTCTCTCGCTCTTTCCCGCAGAGCTCCGGCGATGCACAACTCGAACCGCGAAAGCCGCAATGAGCTTTGTGCAAGCTGCGCAGAAGAAACAAGGCACTAAACCGGCAAATGTCCAGCTAATCTCCAACGTGAAAAGGGTCAGCAAGGAAAGCTCTTGCTAACAGCCCAGAAGCATTGCGACTCTTCTCTGGATGATTTGCCCACCAACACTTCACATCAGCTCAAGCCGGCTGCCCGGAGGAAAAGAGGCTAGGAAAGATCGTAGCAGGCACGGTTGTTGCTGCACGAGAAGTGCCTGCTCCGGAGGCTTCTTGCGAGCAGCGCTAAAAGCACGCGAACATCGCGTTTCTGTGCTTTCCTGAACAGCTTGCGCTGGGACAGTTACAGCCGTGTTTTGCAAGCTGTCCGGGGTTCTGAGGCACTAAAAGTGCGGATGTGTGGCGACTGTCCAAGACGAGAACCGGCTGCTCTGAAAGCCCTTCCTGCTCGTCACGTACGCTTTCTAGCAGCTCTACGGACACACACGCGTCAGCCTCTTCACTGTCCTACACAGCTAGCACGCTGGCAGTTACCGTCAACTTGGAAGCAGCCGCGCAGAAGGCAGTCGCCCTGCAACCGGCGAACAGCGCACATTCGCGGCTACACGCGAGCTGGCCGCACTCGGAGCTTTCGCGGCTCTTCTCTCGCTCTTTCCCGCAGAGCTCCGGCGATGCACAACTCGAACCGCGAAAGCCGCAATGAGCTTTGTGCAAGCTGCGCAGAAGAAACAAGGCACTAAACCGGCAAATGTCCAGCTAATCTCCAACGTGAAAAGGCTCAGCAAGGAAAGCTCTTGCTAACAGCCCAGAAGCATTGCGACGCTTCTCTGGATGATTTGCCCACCAACACTTCACATCAGCTCAAGCCGGCTGCCCGGAGGAAAAGAGGCTAGGAAAGATCGTAGCAGGCACGGTTGTTGCTGCACGAGAAGTGCCTGCTCCGGAGGCTTCTTGCGAGCAGCGCTAAAAGCACGCGAACATCGCGTTTCTGTGCTTTCCTGAACAGCTTGCGCTGGGACAGTTACAGCCGTGTTTTGCAAGCTGTCCGGGGTTCTGAGGCACTAAAAGTGCGGATGTGTGGCGACTGTCCAAGACGAGAACCGGCTGCTCTGAAAGCCCTTCCTGCTCTTCACGTACGCTTTCTAGCAGCTCTACGGACACACACGCGTCAGCCTCTTCACTGTCCTACACAGCTAGCACGCTGGCAGTTACCGTCAACTTGGAAGCAGCCGCGCAGAAGGCAGTCGCCCTGCAACCGGCGAACAGCGCACATTCGCGGCTACACGCGAGCTGGCCGCACTCGGAGCTTTCGCGGCTCTTCTCTCGCTCTTTCCCGCAGAGCTCCGGCGATGCACAACTCGAACCGCGAAAGCCGCAATGAGCTTTGTGCAAGCTGCGCAGAAGAAACAAGGCACTAAACCGGCAAATGTCCAGCTAATCTCCAACGTGAAAAGGCTCAGCAAGGAAAGCTCTTGCTAACAGCCCAGAAGCATTGCGACTCTTCTCTGGATGATTTGCCCACCAACACTTCACATCAGCTCAAGCCGGCTGCCCGGAGGAAAAGAGGCTAGGAAAGATCGTAGCAGGCACGGTTGTTGCTGCACGAGAAGTGCCTGCTCCGGAGGCTTCTTGCGAGCAGCGCTAAAAGCACGCGAACATCGCGTTTCTGTGCTTTCCTGAACAGCTTGCGCTGGGACAGTTACAGCCGTGTTTTGCAAGCTGTCCGGGGTTCTGAGGCACTAAAAGTCGGATGTGTGGCGACTGTCCAACACGAGAACCGGCTGCTCTGAAAGCCCTTCCTGCTCTTCACGTACGCTTTCTAGCAGCTCTACGGACACACACGCGTCAGCCTCTTCACTGTCCTACACAGCTAGCACGCTGGCAGTTACCGTCAACTTGGAAGCAGCCGCGCAGAAGGCACTCGCCCTGCAACCGGCGAACAGCGCACATTCGCGGCTACACGCGAGCTGGCCGCACTCGGAGCTTTCGCGGCTCTTCTCTCGCTCTTTCCCGCAGAGCTCCGGCGATGCACAACTCGAACCGCGAAAGCCGCAATGAGCTTTGTGCAAGCTGCGCAGAAGAAACAAGGCACTAAACCGGCAAATGTCCAGCTAATCTCCAACGTGAAAAGGCTCAGCAAGGAAAGCTCTTGCTAACAGCCCAGAAGCATTGCGACTCTTCTCTGGATGATTTGCCCACCAACACTTCACATCAGCTCAAGCCGGCTGCCCGGAGGAAAAGAGGCTAGGAAAGATCGTAGCAGGCACGGTTGTTGCTGCACGAGAAGTGCCTGCTCCGGAGGCTTCTTGCGAGCAGCGCTAAAAGCACGCGAACATCGCGTTTCTGTGCTTTCCTGAACAGCTTGCGCTGGGACAGTTACAGCCGTGTTTTGCAAGCTGTCCGGGGTTCTGAGGCACTAAAAGTGCGGATGTGTGGCGACTGTGCAAGACGAGAACCGGCTGCTCTGAAAGCCCTTCCTGCTCGTCACGTACGCTTTCTAGCAGCTCTACGGACACACACGTGTCAGCCTCTTCACTGTCCTACACAGCTAGCACGCTGGCAGTTACCGTCAACTTGGAAGCAGCCGCGCAGAAGGCAGTCGCCCTGCAACCGGCGAACAGCGCACATTCGCGGCTACACGCGAGCTGGCCGCACTCGGAGCTTTCGCGGCTCTTCTCTCGCTCTTTCCCGCAGAGCTCCGGCGATGCACAACTCGAACCGCGAAAGCCGCAATGAGCTTTGTGCAAGCTGCGCAGAAGAAACAAGGCACTAAACCGGCAAATGTCCAGCTAATCTCCAACGTGAAAAGGCTCAGCAAGGAAAGCTCTTGCTAACAGCCCAGAAGCATTGCGACTCTTCTCTGGATGATTTGCCCACCAACACTTCACATCAGCTCAAGCCGGCTGCCCGGAGGAAAAGAGGCTAGGAAAGATCGTAGCAGGCACGGTTGTTGCTGCACGAGAAGTGCCTGCTCCGGAGGCTTCTTGCGAGCAGCGCTAAAAGCACGCGAACATCGCGTTTCTGTGCTTTCCTGAACAGCTTGCGCTGGGACAGTTACAGCCGTGTTTTGCAAGCTGTCCGGGGTTCTGAGGCACTAAAAGTGCGGATGTGTGGCGACTGTCCAAGACGAGAACCGGCTGCTCTGAAAGCCCTTCCTGCTCGTCACGTACGCTTTCTAGCAGCTCTACGGACACACACGCGTCAGCCTCTTCACTGTCCTACACAGCTAGCACGCTGGCACTTACCGTCAACTTGGAAGCAGCCGCGCAGAAGGCACTCGCCCTGCAACCGGCGAACAGCGCACATTCGCGGCTACACGCGAGCTGGCCGCACTCGGAGCTTTCGCGGCTCTTCTCTCGCTCTTTCCCGCAGAGCTCCGGCGATGCACAACTCGAACCGCGAAAGCCGCAATGAGCTTTGTGCAAGCTGCGCAGAAGAAACAAGGCACTAAACCGGCAAATGTCCAGCTAATCTCCAACGTGAAAAGGGTCAGCAAGGAAAGCTCTTGCTAACAGCCCAGAAGCATTGCGACTCTTCTCTGGATGATTTGCCCACCAACACTTCACATCAGCTCAAGCCGGCTGCCCGGAGGAAAAGAGGCTAGGAAAGATCGTAGCAGGCACGGTTGTTGCTGCACGAGAAGTGCCTGCTCCGGAGGCTTCTTGCGAGCAGCGCTAAAAGCACGCGAACATCGCGTTTCTGTGCTTTCCTGAA
The DNA here is from genome assembly GCF_036417535.1 of Chlamydotis macqueenii. Taxonomy (NCBI): domain Eukaryota; kingdom Metazoa; phylum Chordata; class Aves; order Otidiformes; family Otididae; genus Chlamydotis; species Chlamydotis macqueenii. Next base: position 148,005 of record NW_028239158.1, read on the forward strand.
CAGCTTGCGCTGGGACAGTTACAGCCGTGTTTTGCAAGCTGTCCGGGGTTCTGAGGCACTAAAAGTGCGGATGTGTGGCGACTGTCCAAGACGAGAACCGGCTGCTCTGAAAGCCCTTCCTGCTCGTCACGTACGCTTTCTAGCAGCTCTACGGACACACACGCGTCAGCCTCTTCACTGTCCTACACAGCTAGCACGCTGGCAGTTACCGTCAACTTGGAAGCAGCCGCGCAGAAGGCAGTCGCCCTGCAACCGGCGAACAGCGCACATTCGCGGCTACACGCGAGCTGGCCGCACTCGGAGCTTTCGCGGCTCTTCTCTCGCTCTTTCCCGCAGAGCTCCGGCGATGCACAACTCGAACCGCGAAAGCCGCAATGAGCTTTGTGCAAGCTGCGCAGAAGAAACAAGGCACTAAACCGGCAAATGTCCAGCTAATCTCCCACGTGAAAAGGGTCAGCAAGGAAAGCTCTTGCTAACAGCCCAGAAGCATTGCGACGCTTCTCTGGATGATTTGCCCACCAACACTTCACATCAGCTCAAGCCGGCTGCCCGGAGGAAAAGAGGCTAGGAAAGATCGTAGCAGGCACGGTTGTTGCTGCACGAGAAGTGCCTGCTCCGGAGGCTTCTTGCGAGCAGCGCTAAAAGCACGCGAACATCGCGTTTCTGTGCTTTCCTGAACAGCTTGCGCTGGGACAGTTACAGCCGTGTTTTGCAAGCTGTCCGGGGTTCTGAGGCACTAAAAGTGCGGATGTGTGGCGACTGTCCAAGACGAGAACCGGCTGCTCTGAAAGCCCTTCCTGCTCTTCACGTACGCTTTCTAGCAGCTCTACGGACACACACGCGTCAGCCTCTTCACTGTCCTACACAGCTAGCACGCTGGCAGTTACCGTCAACTTGGAAGCAGCCGCGCAGAAGGCAGTCGCCCTGCAACCGGCGAACAGCGCACATTCGCGGCTACACGCGAGCTGGCCGCACTCGGAGCTTTCGCGGCTCTTCTCTCGCTCTTTCCCGCAGAGCTCCGGCGATGCACAACTCGAACCGCGAAAGCCGCAATGAGCTTTGTGCAAGCTGCGCAGAAGAAACAAGGCACTAAACCGGCAAATGTCCAGCTAATCTCCAACGTGAAAAGGGTCAGCAAGGAAAGCTCTTGCTAACAGCCCAGAAGCATTGCGACTCTTCTCTGGATGATTTGCCCACCAACACTTCACATCAGCTCAAGCCGGCTGCCCGGAGGAAAAGAGGCTAGGAAAGATCGTAGCAGGCACGGTTGTTGCTGCACGAGAAGTGCCTGCTCCGGAGGCTTCTTGCGAGCAGCGCTAAAAGCACGCGAACATCGCGTTTCTGTGCTTTCCTGAACAGCTTGCGCTGGGACAGTTACAGCCGTGTTTTGCAAGCTGTCCGGGGTTCTGAGGCACTAAAAGTGCGGATGTGTGGCGACTGTGCAAGACGAGAACCGGCTGCTCTGAAAGCCCTTCCTGCTCGTCACGTACGCTTTCTAGCAGCTCTACGGACACACACGCGTCAGCCTCTTCACTGTCCTACACAGCTAGCACGCTGGCAGTTACCGTCAACTTGGAAGCAGCCGCGCAGAAGGCAGTCGCCCTGCAACCGGCGAACAGCGCACATTCGCGGCTACACGCGAGCTGGCCGCACTCGGAGCTTTCGCGGCTCTTCTCTCGCTCTTTCCCGCAGAGCTCCGGCGATGCACAACTCGAACCGCGAAAGCCGCAATGAGCTTTGTGCAAGCTGCGCAGAAGAAACAAGGCACTAAACCGGCAAATGTCCAGCTAATCTCCAACGTGAAAAGGCTCAGCAAGGAAAGCTCTTGCTAACAGCCCAGAAGCATTGCGACGCTTCTCTGGATGATTTGCCCACCAACACTTCACATCAGCTCAAGCCGGCTGCCCGGAGGAAAAGAGGCTAGGAAAGATCGTAGCAGGCACGGTTGTTGCTGCACGAGAAGTGCCTGCTCCGGAGGCTTCTTGCGAGCAGCGCTAAAAGCACGCGAACATCGCGTTTCTGTGCTTTCCTGAACAGCTTGCGCTGGGACAGTTACAGCCGTGTTTTGCAAGCTGTCCGGGGTTCTGAGGCACTAAAAGTGCGGATGTGTGGCGACTGTGCAAGACGAGAACCGGCTGCTCTGAAAGCCCTTCCTGCTCGTCACGTACGCTTTCTAGCAGCTCTACGGACACACACGCGTCAGCCTCTTCACTGTCCTACACAGCTAGCACGCTGGCAGTTACCGTCAACTTGGAAGCAGCCGCGCAGAAGGCAGTCGCCCTGCAACCGGCGAACAGCGCACATTCGCGGCTACACGCGAGCTGGCCGCACTCGGAGCTTTCGCGGCTCTTCTCTCGCTCTTTCCCGCAGAGCTCCGGCGATGCACAACTCGAACCGCGAAAGCCGCAATGAGCTTTGTGCAAGCTGCGCAGAAGAAACAAGGCACTAAACCGGCAAATGTCCAGCTAATCTCCAACGTGAAAAGGCTCAGCAAGGAAAGCTCTTGCTAACAGCCCAGAAGCATTGCGACGCTTCTCTGGATGATTTGCCCACCAACACTTCACATCAGCTCAAGCCGGCTGCCCGGAGGAAAAGAGGCTAGGAAAGATCGTAGCAGGCACGGTTGTTGCTGCACGAGAAGTGCCTGCTCCGGAGGCTTCTTGCGAGCAGCGCTAAAAGCACGCGAACATCGCGTTTCTGTGCTTTCCTGAACAGCTTGCGCTGGGACAGTTACAGCCGTGTTTTGCAAGCTGTCCGGGGTTCTGAGGCACTAAAAGTGCGGATGTGTGGCGACTGTCCAAGACGAGAACCGGCTGCTCTGAAAGCCCTTCCTGCTCTTCACGTACGCTTTCTAGCAGCTCTACGGACACACACGCGTCAGCCTCTTCACTGTCCTACACAGCTAGCACGCTGGCAGTTACCGTCAACTTGGAAGCAGCCGCGCAGAAGGCAGTCGCCCTGCAACCGGCGAACAGCGCACATTCGCGGCTACACGCGAGCTGGCCGCACTCGGAGCTTTCGCGGCTCTTCTCTCGCTCTTTCCCGCAGAGCTCCGGCGATGCACAACTCGAACCGCGAAAGCCGCAATGAGCTTTGTGCAAGCTGCGCAGAAGAAACAAGGCACTAAACCGGCAAATGTCCAGCTAATCTCCAACGTGAAAAGGCTCAGCAAGGAAAGCTCTTGCTAACAGCCCAGAAGCATTGCGACTCTTCTCTGGATGATTTGCCCACCAACACTTCACATCAGCTCAAGCCGGCTGCCCGGAGGAAAAGAGGCTAGGAAAGATCGTAGCAGGCACGGTTGTTGCTGCACGAGAAGTGCCTGCTCCGGAGGCTTCTTGCGAGCAGCGCTAAAAGCACGCGAACATCGCGTTTCTGTGCTTTCCTGAACAGCTTGCGCTGGGACAGTTACAGCCGTGTTTTGCAAGCTGTCCGGGGTTCTGAGGCACTAAAAGTGCGGATGTGTGGCGACTGTCCAACACGAGAACCGGCTGCTCTGAAAGCCCTTCCTGCTCTTCACGTACGCTTTCTAGCAGCTCTACGGACACACACGCGTCAGCCTCTTCACTGTCCTACACAGCTAGCACGCTGGCAGTTACCGTCAACTTGGAAGCAGCCGCGCAGAAGGCACTCGCCCTGCAACCGGCGAACAGCGCACATTCGCGGCTACACGCGAGCTGGCCGCACTCGGAGCTTTCGCGGCTCTTCTCTCGCTCTTTCCCGCAGAGCTCCGGCGATGCACAACTCGAACCGCGAAAGCCGCAATGAGCTTTGTGCAAGCTGCGCAGAAGAAACAAGGCACTAAACCGGCAAATGTCCAGCTAATCTCCAACGTGAAAAGGCTCAGCAAGGAAAGCTCTTGCTAACAGCCCAGAAGCATTGCGACGCTTCTCTGGATGATTTGCCCACCAACACTTCACATCAGCTCAAGCCGGCTGCCCGGAGGAAAAGAGGCTAGGAAAGATCGTAGCAGGCACGGTTGTTGCTGCACGAGAAGTGCCTGCTCCGGAGGCTTCTTGCGAGCAGCGCTAAAAGCACGCGAACATCGCGTTTCTGTGCTTTCCTGAACAGCTTGCGCTGGGACAGTTACAGCCGTGTTTTGCAAGCTGTCCGGGGTTCTGAGGCACTAAAAGTGCGGATGTGTGGCGACTGTGCAAGACGAGAACCGGCTGCTCTGAAAGCCCTTCCTGCTCTTCACGTACGCTTTCTAGCAGCTCTACGGACACACACGCGTCAGCCTCTTCACTGTCCTACACAGCTAGCACGCTGGCAGTTACCGTCAACTTGGAAGCAGCCGCGCAGAAGGCAGTCGCCCTGCAACCGGCGAACAGCGCACATTCGCGGCTACACGCGAGCTGGCCGCACTCGGAGCTTTCGCGGCTCTTCTCTCGCTCTTTCTCGCAGAGCTCCGGCGATGCACAACTCGAACCGCGAAAGCCGCAATGAGCTTTGTGCAAGCTGCGCAGAAGAAACAAGGCACTAAACCGGCAAATGTCCAGCTAATCTCCAACGTGAAAAGGCTCAGCAAGGAAAGCTCTTGCTAACAGCCCAGAAGCATTGCGACTCTTCTCTGGATGATTTGCCCACCAACACTTCACATCAGCTCAAGCCGGCTGCCCGGAGGAAAAGAGGCTAGGAAAGATCGTAGCAGGCACGGTTGTTGCTGCACGAGAAGTGCCTGCTCCGGAGGCTTCTTGCGAGCAGCGCTAAAAGCACGCGAACATCGCGTTTCTGTGCTTTCCTGAACAGCTTGCGCTGGGACAGTTACAGCCGTGTTTTGCAAGCTGTCCGGGGTTCTGAGGCACTAAAAGTGCGGATGTGTGGCGACTGTGCAAGACGAGAACCGGCTGCTCTGAAAGCCCTTCCTGCTCGTCACGTACGCTTTCTAGCAGCTCTACGGACACACACGCGTCAGCCTCTTCACTGTCCTACACAGCTAGCACGCTGGCAGTTACCGTCAACTTGGAAGCAGCCGCGCAGAAGGCACTCGCCCTGCAACCGGCGAACAGCGCACATTCGCGGCTACACGCGAGCTGGCCGCACTCGGAGCTTTCGCGGCTCTTCTCTCGCTCTTTCCCGCAGAGCTCCGGCGATGCACAACTCGAACCGCGAAAGCCGCAATGAGCTTTGTGCAAGCTGCGCAGAAGAAACAAGGCACTAAACCGGCAAATGTCCAGCTAATCTCCAACGTGAAAAGGCTCAGCAAGGAAAGCTCTTGCTAACAGCCCAGAAGCATTGCGACGCTTCTCTGGATGATTTGCCCACCAACACTTCACATCAGCTCAAGCCGGCTGCCCGGAGGAAAAGAGGCTAGGAAAGATCGTAGCAGGCACGGTTGTTGCTGCACGAGAAGTGCCTGCTCCGGAGGCTTCTTGCGAGCAGCGCTAAAAGCACGCGAACATCGCGTTTCTGTGCTTTCCTGAACAGCTTGCGCTGGGACAGTTACAGCCGTGTTTTGCAAGCTGTCCGGGGTTCTGAGGCACTAAAAGTGCGGATGTGTGGCGACTGTCCAAGACGAGAACCGGCTGCTCTGAAAGCCCTTCCTGCTCTTCACGTACGCTTTCTAGCAGCTCTACGGACACACACGCGTCAGCCTCTTCACTGTCCTACACAGCTAGCACGCTGGCAGTTACCGTCAACTTGGAAGCAGCCGCGCAGAAGGCAGTCGCCCTGCAACCGGCGAACAGCGCACATTCGCGGCTACACGCGAGCTGGCCGCACTCGGAGCTTTCGCGGCTCTTCTCTCGCTCTTTCCCGCAGAGCTCCGGCGATGCACAACTCGAACCGCGAAAGCCGCAATGAGCTTTGTGCAAGCTGCGCAGAAGAAACAAGGCACTAAACCGGCAAATGTCCAGCTAATCTCCAACGTGAAAAGGGTCAGCAAGGAAAGCTCTTGCTAACAGCCCAGAAGCATTGCGACTCTTCTCTGGATGATTTGCCCACCAACACTTCACATCAGCTCAAGCCGGCTGCCCGGAGGAAAAGAGGCTAGGAAAGATCGTAGCAGGCACGGTTGTTGCTGCACGAGAAGTGCCTGCTCCGGAGGCTTCTTGCGAGCAGCGCTAAAAGCACGCGAACATCGCGTTTCTGTGCTTTCCTGAACAGCTTGCGCTGGGACAGTTACAGCCGTGTTTTGCAAGCTGTCCGGGGTTCTGAGGCACTAAAAGTGCGGATGTGTGGCGACTGTGCAAGACGAGAACCGGCTGCTCTGAAAGCCCTTCCTGCTCTTCACGTACGCTTTCTAGCAGCTCTACGGACACACACGCGTCAGCCTCTTCACTGTCCTACACAGCTAGCACGCTGGCAGTTACCGTCAACTTGGAAGCAGCCGCGCAGAAGGCACTCGCCCTGCAACCGGCGAACAGCGCACATTCGCGGCTACACGCGAGCTGGCCGCACTCGGAGCTTTCGCGGCTCTTCTCTCGCTCTTTCCCGCAGAGCTCCGGCGATGCACAACTCGAACCGCGAAAGCCGCAATGAGCTTTGTGCAAGCTGCGCAGAAGAAACAAGGCACTAAACCGGCAAATGTCCAGCTAATCTCCAACGTGAAAAGGGTCAGCAAGGAAAGCTCTTGCTAACAGCCCAGAAGCATTGCGACGCTTCTCTGGATGATTTGCCCACCAACACTTCACATCAGCTCAAGCCGGCTGCCCGGAGGAAAAGAGGCTAGGAAAGATCGTAGCAGGCACGGTTGTTGCTGCACGAGAAGTGCCTGCTCCGGAGGCTTCTTGCGAGCAGCGCTAAAAGCACGCGAACATCGCGTTTCTGTGCTTTCCTGAACAGCTTGCGCTGGGACAGTTACAGCCGTGTTTTGCAAGCTGTCCGGGGTTCTGAGGCACTAAAAGTGCGGATGTGTGGCGACTGTGCAAGACGAGAACCGGCTGCTCTGAAAGCCCTTCCTGCTCTTCACGTACGCTTTCTAGCAGCTCTACGGACACACACGCGTCAGCCTCTTCACTGTCCTACACAGCTAGCACGCTGGCAGTTACCGTCAACTTGGAAGCAGCCGCGCAGAAGGCACTCGCCCTGCAACCGGCGAACAGCGCACATTCGCGGCTACACGCGAGCTGGCCGCACTCGGAGCTTTCGCGGCTCTTCTCTCGCTCTTTCCCGCAGAGCTCCGGCGATGCACAACTCGAACCGCGAAAGCCGCAATGAGCTTTGTGCAAGCTGCGCAGAAGAAACAAGGCACTAAACCGGCAAATGTCCAGCTAATCTCCAACGTGAAAAGGCTCAGCAAGGAAAGCTCTTGCTAACAGCCCAGAAGCATTGCGACTCTTCTCTGGATGATTTGCCCACCAACACTTCACATCAGCTCAAGCCGGCTGCCCGGAGGAAAAGAGGCTAGGAAAGATCGTAGCAGGCACGGTTGTTGCTGCACGAGAAGTGCCTGCTCCGGAGGCTTCTTGCGAGCAGCGCTAAAAGCACGCGAACATCGCGTTTCTGTGCTTTCCTGAACAGCTTGCGCCGGGACAGTTACAGCCGTGTTTTGCAAGCTGTCCGGGGTTCTGAGGCACTAAAAGTGCGGATGTGTGGCGACTGTGCAAGACGAGAACCGGCTGCTCTGAAAGCCCTTCCTGCTCGTCACGTACGCTTTCTAGCAGCTCTACGGACACACACGCGTCAGCCTCTTCACTGTCCTACACAGCTAGCACGCTGGCAGTTACCGTCAACTTGGAAGCAGCCGCGCAGAAGGCAGTCGCCCTGCAACCGGCGAACAGCGCACATTCGCGGCTACACGCGAGCTGGCCGCACTCGGAGCTTTCGCGGCTCTTCTCTCGCTCTTTCCCGCAGAGCTCCGGCGATTCACAACTCGAACCGCGAAAGCCGCAATGAGCTTTGTGCAAGCTGCGCAGAAGAAACAAGGCACTAAACCGGCAAATGTCCAGCTAATCTCCAACGTGAAAAGGCTCAGCAAGGAAAGCTCTTGCTAACAGCCCAGAAGCATTGCGACGCTTCTCTGGATGATTTGCCCACCAACACTTCACATCAGCTCAAGCCGGCTGCCCGGAGGAAAAGAGGCTAGGAAAGATCGTAGCAGGCACGGTTGTTGCTGCACGAGAAGTGCCTGCTCCGGAGGCTTCTTGCGAGCAGCGCTAAAAGCACGCGAACATCGCGTTTCTGTGCTTTCCTGAACAGCTTGCGCTGGGACAGTTACAGCCGTGTTTTGCAAGCTGTCCGGGGTTCTGAGGCACTAAAAGGCGGATGTGTGGCGACTGTCCAAGACGAGAACCGGCTGCTCTGAAAGCCCTTCCTGCTCGTCACGTACGCTTTCTAGCAGCTCTACGGACACACACGCGTCAGCCTCTTCACTGTCCTACACAGCTAGCACGCTGGCAGTTACCGTCAACTTGGAAGCAGCCGCGCAGAAGGCAGTCGCCCTGCAACCGGCGAACAGCGCACATTCGCGGCTACACGCGAGCTGGCCGCACTCGGAGCTTTCGCGGCTCTTCTCTCGCTCTTTCCCGCAGAGCTCCGGCGATGCACAACTCGAACCGCGAAAGCCGCAATGAGCTTTGTGCAAGCTGCGCAGAAGAAACAAGGCACTAAACCGGCAAATGTCCAGCTAATCTCCCACGTGAAAAGGCTCAGCAAGGAAAGCTCTTGCTAACAGCCCAGAAGCATTGCGACGCTTCTCTGGATGATTTGCCCACCAACACTTCACATCAGCTCAAGCCGGCTGCCCGGAGGAAAAGAGGCTAGGAAAGATCGTAGCAGGCACGGTTGTTGCTGCACGAGAAGTGCCTGCTCCGGAGGCTTCTTGCGAGCAGCGCTAAAAGCACGCGAACATCGCGTTTCTGTGCTTTCCTGAACAGCTTGCGCTGGGACAGTTACAGCCGTGTTTTGCAAGCTGTCCGGGGTTCTGAGGCACTAAAAGTGCGGATGTGTGGCGACTGTGCAAGACGAGAACCGGCTGCTCTGAAAGCCCTTCCTGCTCGTCACGTACGCTTTCTAGCAGCTCTACGGACACACACGCGTCAGCCTCTTCACTGTCCTACACAGCTAGCACGCTGGCAGTTACCGTCAACTTGGAAGCAGCCGCGCAGAAGGCAGTCGCCCTGCAACCGGCGAACAGCGCACATTCGCGGCTACACGCGAGCTGGCCGCACTCGGAGCTTTCGCGGCTCTTCTCTCGCTCTTTCCCGCAGAGCTCCGGCGATGCACAACTCGAACCGCGAAAGCCGCAATGAGCTTTGTGCAAGCTGCGCAGAAGAAACAAGGCACTAAACCGGCAAATGTCCAGCTAATCTCCAACGTGAAAAGGCTCAGCAAGGAAAGCTCTTGCTAACAGCCCAGAAGCATTGCGACGCTTCTCTGGATGATTTGCCCACCAACACTTCACATCAGCTCAAGCCGGCTGCCCGGAGGAAAAGAGGCTAGGAAAGATCGTAGCAGGCACGGTTGTTGCTGCACGAGAAGTGCCTGCTCCGGAGGCTTCTTGCGAGCAGCGCTAAAAGCACGCGAACATCGCGTTTCTGTGCTTTCCTGAACAGCTTGCGCTGGGACAGTTACAGCCGTGTTTTGCAAGCTGTCCGGGGTTCTGAGGCACTAAAAGTGCGGATGTGTGGCGACTGTGCAAGACGAGAACCGGCTGCTCTGAAAGCCCTTCCTGCTCGTCACGTACGCTTTCTAGCAGCTCTACGGACACACACGCGTCAGCCTCTTCACTGTCCTACACAGCTAGCACGCTGGCAGTTACCGTCAACTTGGAAGCAGCCGCGCAGAAGGCAGTCGCCCTGCAACCGGCGAACAGCGCACATTCGCGGCTACACGCGAGCTGGCCGCACTCGGAGCTTTCGCGGCTCTTCTCTCGCTCTTTCCCGCAGAGCTCCGGCGATGCACAACTCGAACCGCGAAAGCCGCAATGAGCTTTGTGCAAGCTGCGCAGAAGAAACAAGGCACTAAACCGGCAAATGTCCAGCTAATCTCCAACGTGAAAAGGCTCAGCAAGGAAAGCTCTTGCTAACAGCCCAGAAGCATTGCGACGCTTCTCTGGATGATTTGCCCACCAACACTTCACATCAGCTCAAGCCGGCTGCCCGGAGGAAAAGAGGCTAGGAAAGATCGTAGCAGGCACGGTTGTTGCTGCACGAGAAGTGCCTGCTCCGGAGGCTTCTTGCGAGCAGCGCTAAAAGCACGCGAACATCGCGTTTCTGTGCTTTCCTGAACAGCTTGCGCTGGGACAGTTACAGCCGTGTTTTGCAAGCTGTCCGGGGTTCTGAGGCACTAAAAGTGCGGATGTGTGGCGACTGTGCAAGACGAGAACCGGCTGCTCTGAAAGCCCTTCCTGCTCGTCACGTACGCTTTCTAGCAGCTCTACGGACACACACGCGTCAGCCTCTTCACTGTCCTACACAGCTAGCACGCTGGCAGTTACCGTCAACTTGGAAGCAGCCGCGCAGAAGGCAGTCGCCCTGCAACCGGCGAACAGCGCACATTCGCGGCTACACGCGAGCTGGCCGCACTCGGAGCTTTCGCGGCTCTTCTCTCGCTCTTTCCCGCAGAGCTCCGGCGATGCACAACTCGAACCGCGAAAGCCGCAATGAGCTTTGTGCAAGCTGCGCAGAAGAAACAAGGCACTAAACCGGCAAATGTCCAGCTAATCTCCAACGTGAAAAGGCTCAGCAAGGAAAGCTCTTGCTAACAGCCCAGAAGCATTGCGACGCTTCTCTGGATGATTTGCCCACCAACACTTCACATCAGCTCAAGCCGGCTGCCCGGAGGAAAAGAGGCTAGGAAAGATCGTAGCAGGCACGGTTGTTGCTGCACGAGAAGTGCCTGCTCCGGAGGCTTCTTGCGAGCAGCGCTAAAAGCACGCGAACATCGCGTTTCTGTGCTTTCCTGAACAGCTTGCGCTGGGACAGTTACAGCCGTGTTTTGCAAGCTGTCCGGGGTTCTGAGGCACTAAAAGTGCGGATGTGTGGCGACTGTGCAAGACGAGAACCGGCTGCTCTGAAAGCCCTTCCTGCTCGTCACGTACGCTTTCTAGCAGCTCTACGGACACACACGCGTCAGCCTCTTCACTGTCCTACACAGCTAGCACGCTGGCAGTTACCGTCAACTTGGAAGCAGCCGCGCAGAAGGCAGTCGCCCTGCAACCGGCGAACAGCGCACATTCGCGGCTACACGCGAGCTGGCCGCACTCGGAGCTTTCGCGGCTCTTCTCTCGCTCTTTCCCGCAGAGCTCCGGCGATGCACAACTCGAACCGCGAAAGCCGCAATGAGCTTTGTGCAAGCTGCGCAGAAGAAACAAGGCACTAAACCGGCAAATGTCCAGCTAATCTCCAACGTGAAAAGGCTCAGCAAGGAAAGCTCTTGCTAACAGCCCAGAAGCATTGCGACGCTTCTCTGGATGATTTGCCCACCAACACTTCACATCAGCTCAAGCCGGCTGCCCGGAGGAAAAGAGGCTAGGAAAGATCGTAGCAGGCACGGTTGTTGCTGCACGAGAAGTGCCTGCTCCGGAGGCTTCTTGCGAGCAGCGCTAAAAGCACGCGAACATCGCGTTTCTGTGCTTTCCTGAACAGCTTGCGCTGGGACAGTTACAGCCGTGTTTTGCAAGCTGTCCGGGGTTCTGAGGCACTAAAAGTGCGGATGTGTGGCGACTGTGCAAGACGAGAACCGGCTGCTCTGAAAGCCCTTCCTGCTCGTCACGTACGCTTTCTAGCAGCTCTACGGACACACACGCGTCAGCCTCTTCACTGTCCTACACAGCTAGCACGCTGGCAGTTACCGTCAACTTGGAAGCAGCCGCGCAGAAGGCAGTCGCCCTGCAACCGGCGAACAGCGCACATTCGCGGCTACACGCGAGCTGGCCGCACTCGGAGCTTTCGCGGCTCTTCTCTCGCTCTTTCCCGCAGAGCTCCGGCGATGCACAACTCGAACCGCGAAAGCCGCAATGAGCTTTGTGCAAGCTGCGCAGAAGAAACAAGGCACTAAACCGGCAAATGTCCAGCTAATCTCCCACGTGAAAAGGCTCAGCAAGGAAAGCTCTTGCTAACAGCCCAGAAGCATTGCGACGCTTCTCTGGATGATTTGCCCACCAACACTTCACATCAGCTCAAGCCGGCTGCCCGGAGGAAAAGAGGCTAGGAAAGATCGTAGCAGGCACGGTTGTTGCTGCACGAGAAGTGCCTGCTCCGGAGGCTTCTTGCGAGCAGCGCTAAAAGCACGCGAACATCGCGTTTCTGTGCTTTCCTGAACAGCTTGCGCTGGGACAGTTACAGCCGTGTTTTGCAAGCTGTCCGGGGTTCTGAGGCACTAAAAGTGCGGATGTGTGGCGACTGTGCAAGACGAGAACCGGCTGCTCTGAAAGCCCTTCCTGCTCGTCACGTACGCTTTCTAGCAGCTCTACGGACACACACGCGTCAGCCTCTTCACTGTCCTACACAGCTAGCACGCTGGCAGTTACCGTCAACTTGGAAGCAGCCGCGCAGAAGGCAGTCGCCCTGCAACCGGCGAACAGCGCACATTCGCGGCTACACGCGAGCTGGCCGCACTCGGAGCTTTCGCGGCTCTTCTCTCGCTCTTTCCCGCAGAGCTCCGGCGATGCACAACTCGAACCGCGAAAGCCGCAATGAGCTTTGTGCAAGCTGCGCAGAAGAAACAAGGCACTAAACCGGCAAATGTCCAGCTAATCTCCAACGTGAAAAGGCTCAGCAAGGAAAGCTCTTGCTAACAGCCCAGAAGCATTGCGACGCTTCTCTGGATGATTTGCCCACCAACACTTCACATCAGCTCAAGCCGGCTGCCCGGAGGAAAAGAGGCTAGGAAAGATCGTAGCAGGCACGGTTGTTGCTGCACGAGAAGTGCCTGCTCCGGAGGCTTCTTGCGAGCAGCGCTAAAAGCACGCGAACATCGCGTTTCTGTGCTTTCCTGAACAGCTTGCGCTGGGACAGTTACAGCCGTGTTTTGCAAGCTGTCCGGGGTTCTGAGGCACTAAAAGTGCGGATGTGTGGCGACTGTCCAAGACGAGAACCGGCTGCTCTGAAAGCCCTTCCTGCTCGTCACGTACGCTTTCTAGCAGCTCTACGGACACACACGCGTCAGCCTCTTCACTGTCCTACACAGCTAGCACGCTGGCAGTTACCGTCAACTTGGAAGCAGCCGCGCAGAAGGCAGTCGCCCTGCAACCGGCGAACAGCGCACATTCGCGGCTACACGCGAGCTGGCCGCACTCGGAGCTTTCGCGGCTCTTCTCTCGCTCTTTCCCGCAGAGCTCCGGCGATGCACAACTCGAACCGCGAAAGCCGCAATGAGCTTTGTGCAAGCTGCGCAGAAGAAACAAGGCACTAAACCGGCAAATGTCCAGCTAATCTCCCACGTGAAAAGGCTCAGCAAGGAAAGCTCTTGCTAACAGCCCAGAAGCATTGCGACGCTTCTCTGGATGATTTGCCCACCAACACTTCACATCAGCTCAAGCCGGCTGCCCGGAGGAAAAGAGGCTAGGAAAGATCGTAGCAGGCACGGTTGTTGCTGCACGAGAAGTGCCTGCTCCGGAGGCTTCTTGCGAGCAGCGCTAAAAGCACGCGAACATCGCGTTTCTGTGCTTTCCTGAACAGCTTGCGCTGGGACAGTTACAGCCGTGTTTTGCAAGCTGTCCGGGGTTCTGAGGCACTAAAAGTGCGGATGTGTGGCGACTGTGCAAGACGAGAACCGGCTGCTCTGAAAGCCCTTCCTGCTCGTCACGTACGCTTTCTAGCAGCTCTACGGACACACACGCGTCAGCCTCTTCACTGTCCTACACAGCTAGCACGCTGGCAGTTACCGTCAACTTGGAAGCAGCCGCGCAGAAGGCAGTCGCCCTGCAACCGGCGAACAGCGCACATTCGCGGCTACACGCGAGCTGGCCGCACTCGGAGCTTTCGCGGCTCTTCTCTCGCTCTTTCCCGCAGAGCTCCGGCGATGCACAACTCGAACCGCGAAAGCCGCAATGAGCTTTGTGCAAGCTGCGCAGAAGAAACAAGGCACTAAACCGGCAAATGTCCAGCTAATCTCCAACGTGAAAAGGCTCAGCAAGGAAAGCTCTTGCTAACAGCCCAGAAGCATTGCGACGCTTCTCTGGATGATTTGCCCACCAACACTTCACATCAGCTCAAGCCGGCTGCCCGGAGGAAAAGAGGCTAGGAAAGATCGTAGCAGGCACGGTTGTTGCTGCACGAGAAGTGCCTGCTCCGGAGGCTTCTTGCGAGCAGCGCTAAAAGCACGCGAACATCGCGTTTCTGTGCTTTCCTGAACAGCTTGCGCTGGGACAGTTACAGCCGTGTTTTGCAAGCTGTCCGGGGTTCTGAGGCACTAAAAGTGCGGATGTGTGGCGACTGTGCAAGACGAGAACCGGCTGCTCTGAAAGCCCTTCCTGCTCGTCACGTACGCTTTCTAGCAGCTCTACGGACACACACGCGTCAGCCTCTTCACTGTCCTACACAGCTAGCACGCTGGCAGTTACCGTCAACTTGGAAGCAGCCGCGCAGAAGGCAGTCGCCCTGCAACCGGCGAACAGCGCACATTCGCGGCTACACGCGAGCTGGCCGCACTCGGAGCTTTCGCGGCTCTTCTCTCGCTCTTTCCCGCAGAGCTCCGGCGATGCACAACTCGAACCGCGAAAGCCGCAATGAGCTTTGTGCAAGCTGCGCAGAAGAAACAAGGCACTAAACCGGCAAATGTCCAGCTAATCTCCAACGTGAAAAGGCTCAGCAAGGAAAGCTCTTGCTAACAGCCCAGAAGCATTGCGACGCTTCTCTGGATGATTTGCCCACCAACACTTCACATCAGCTCAAGCCGGCTGCCCGGAGGAAAAGAGGCTAGGAAAGATCGTAGCAGGCACGGTTGTTGCTGCACGAGAAGTGCCTGCTCCGGAGGCTTCTTGCGAGCAGCGCTAAAAGCACGCGAACATCGCGTTTCTGTGCTTTCCTGAACAGCTTGCGCTGGGACAGTTACAGCCGTGTTTTGCAAGCTGTCCGGGGTTCTGAGGCACTAAAAGTGCGGATGTGTGGCGACTGTCCAAGACGAGAACCGGCTGCTCTGAAAGCCCTTCCTGCTCGTCACGTACGCTTTCTAGCAGCTCTACGGACACACACGCGTCAGCCTCTTCACTGTCCTACACAGCTAGCACGCTGGCAGTTACCGTCAACTTGGAAGCAGCCGCGCAGAAGGCAGTCGCCCTGCAACCGGCGAACAGCGCACATTCGCGGCTACACGCGAGCTGGCCGCACTCGGAGCTTTCGCGGCTCTTCTCTCGCTCTTTCCCGCAGAGCTCCGGCGATGCACAACTCGAACCGCGAAAGCCGCAATGAGCTTTGTGCAAGCTGCGCAGAAGAAACAAGGCACTAAACCGGCAAATGTCCAGCTAATCTCCAACGTGAAAAGGCTCAGCAAGGAAAGCTCTTGCTAACAGCCCAGAAGCATTGCGACGCTTCTCTGGATGATTTGCCCACCAACACTTCACATCAGCTCAAGCCGGCTGCCCGGAGGAAAAGAGGCTAGGAAAGATCGTAGCAGGCACGGTTGTTGCTGCACGAGAAGTGCCTGCTCCGGAGGCTTCTTGCGAGCAGCGCTAAAAGCACGCGAACATCGCGTTTCTGTGCTTTCCTGAACAGCTTGCGCTGGGACAGTTACAGCCGTGTTTTGCAAGCTGTCCGGGGTTCTGAGGCACTAAAAGTGCGGATGTGTGGCGACTGTGCAAGACGAGAGCCGGCTGCTCTGAAAGCCCTTCCTGCTCGTCACGTACGCTTTCTAGCAGCTCTACGGACACACACGCGTCAGCCTCTTCACTGTCCTACACAGCTAGCACGCTGGCAGTTACCGTCAACTTGGAAGCAGCCGCGCAGAAGGCAGTCGCCCTGCAACCGGCGAACAGCGCACATTCGCGGCTACACGCGAGCTGGCCGCACTCGGAGCTTTCGCGGCTCTTCTCTCGCTCTTTCCCGCAGAGCTCCGGCGATGCACAACTCGAACCGCGAAAGCCGCAATGAGCTTTGTGCAAGCTGCGCAGAAGAAACAAGGCACTAAACCGGCAAATGTCCAGCTAATCTCCAACGTGAAAAGGCTCAGCAAGGAAAGCTCTTGCTAACAGCCCAGAAGCATTGCGACGCTTCTCTGGATGATTTGCCCACCAACACTTCACATCAGCTCAAGCCGGCTGCCCGGAGGAAAAGAGGCTAGGAAAGATCGTAGCAGGCACGGTTGTTGCTGCACGAGAAGTGCCTGCTCCGGAGGCTTCTTGCGAGCAGCGCTAAAAGCACGCGAACATCGCGTTTCTGTGCTTTCCTGAACAGCTTGCGCTGGGACAGTTACAGCCGTGTTTTGCAAGCTGTCCGGGGTTCTGAGGCACTAAAAGTGCGGATGTGTGGCGACTGTGCAAGACGAGAGCCGGCTGCTCTGAAAGCCCTTCCTGCTCGTCACGTACGCTTTCTAGCAGCTCTACGGACACACACGCGTCAGCCTCTTCACTGTCCTACACAGCTAGCACGCTGGCAGTTACCGTCAACTTGGAAGCAGCCGCGCAGAAGGCAGTCGCCCTGCAACCGGCGAACAGCGCACATTCGCGGCTACACGCGAGCTGGCCGCACTCGGAGCTTTCGCGGCTCTTCTCTCGCTCTTTCCCGCAGAGCTCCGGCGATGCACAACTCGAACCGCGAAAGCCGCAATGAGCTTTGTGCAAGCTGCGCAGAAGAAACAAGGCACTAAACCGGCAAATGTCCAGCTAATCTCCAACGTGAAAAGGCTCAGCAAGGAAAGCTCTTGCTAACAGCCCAGAAGCATTGCGACTCTTCTCTGGATGATTTGCCCACCAACACTTCACATCAGCTCAAGCCGGCTGCCCGGAGGAAAAGAGGCTAGGAAAGATCGTAGCAGGCACGGTTGTTGCTGCACGAGAAGTGCCTGCTCCGGAGGCTTCTTGCGAGCAGCGCTAAAAGCACGCGAACATCGCGTTTCTGTGCTTTCCTGAACAGCTTGCGCTGGGACAGTTACAGCCGTGTTTTGCAAGCTGTCCGGGGTTCTGAGGCACTAAAAGTGCGGATGTGTTGCGACTGTGCAAGACGAGAACCGGCTGCTCTGAAAGCCCTTCCTGCTCGTCACGTACGCTTTCTAGCAGCTCTACGGACACACACGCGTCAGCCTCTTCACTGTCCTACACAGCTAGCACGCTGGCAGTTACCGTCAACTTGGAAGCAGCCGCGCAGAAGGCAGTCGCCCTGCAACCGGCGAACAGCGCACATTCGCGGCTACACGCGAGCTGGCCGCACTCGGAGCTTTCGCGGCTCTTCTCTCGCTCTTTCCCGCAGAGCTCCGGCGATGCACAACTCGAACCGCGAAAGCCGCAATGAGCTTTGTGCAAGCTGCGCAGAAGAAACAAGGCACTAAACCGGCAAATGTCCAGCTAATCTCCAACGTGAAAAGGCTCAGCAAGGAAAGCTCTTGCTAACAGCCCAGAAGGATTGCGACGCTTCTCTGGATGATTTGCCCACCAACACTTCACATCAGCTCAAGCCGGCTGCCCGGAGGAAAAGAGGCTAGGAAAGATCGTAGCAGGCACGGTTGTTGCTGCACGAGAAGTGCCTGCTCCGGAGGCTTCTTGCGAGCAGCGCTAAAAGCACGCGAACATCGCGTTTCTGTGCTTTCCTGAACAGCTTGCGCTGGGACAGTTACAGCCGTGTTTTGCAAGCTGTCCGGGGTTCTGAGGCACTAAAAGTGCGGATGTGTGGCGACTGTCCAAGACGAGAACCGGCTGCTCTGAAAGCCCTTCCTGCTCGTCACGTACGCTTTCTAGCAGCTCTACGGACACACACGCGTCAGCCTCTTCACTGTCCTACACAGCTAGCACGCTGGCAGTTACCGTCAACTTGGAAGCAGCCGCGCAGAAGGCAGTCGCCCTGCAACCGGCGAACAGCGCACATTCGCGGCTACACGCGAGCTGGCCGCACTCGGAGCTTTCGCGGCTCTTCTCTCGCTCTTTCCCGCAGAGCTCCGGCGATGCACAACTCGAACCGCGAAAGCCGCAATGAGCTTTGTGCAAGCTGCGCAGAAGAAACAAGGCACTAAACCGGCAAATGTCCAGCTAATCTCCAACGTGAAAAGGGTCAGCAAGGAAAGCTCTTGCTAACAGCCCAGAAGCATTGCGACGCTTCTCTGGATGATTTGCCCACCAACACTTCACATCAGCTCAAGCCGGCTGCCCGGAGGAAAAGAGGCTAGGAAAGATCGTAGCAGGCACGGTTGTTGCTGCACGAGAAGTGCCTGCTCCGGAGGCTTCTTGCGAGCAGCGCTAAAAGCACGCGAACATCGCGTTTCTGTGCTTTCCTGAACAGCTTGCGCTGGGACAGTTACAGCCGTGTTTTGCAAGCTGTCCGGGGTTCTGAGGCACTAAAAGTGCGGATGTGTGGCGACTGTGCAAGACGAGAACCGGCTGCTCTGAAAGCCCTTCCTGCTCGTCACGTACGCTTTCTAGCAGCTCTACGGACACACACGCGTCAGCCTCTTCACTGTCCTACACAGCTAGCACGCTGGCAGTTACCGTCAACTTGGAAGCAGCCGCGCAGAAGGCAGTCGCCCTGCAACCGGCGAACAGCGCACATTCGCGGCTACACGCGAGCTGGCCGCACTCGGAGCTTTCGCGGCTCTTCTCTCGCTCTTTCCCGCAGAGCTCCGGCGATGCACAACTCGAACCGCGAAAGCCGCAATGAGCTTTGTGCAAGCTGCGCAGAAGAAACAAGGCACTAAACCGGCAAATGTCCAGCTAATCTCCAACGTGAAAAGGCTCAGCAAGGAAAGCTCTTGCTAACAGCCCAGAAGCATTGCGACGCTTCTCTGGATGATTTGCCCACCAACACTTCACATCAGCTCAAGCCGGCTGCCCGGAGGAAAAGAGGCTAGGAAAGATCGTAGCAGGCACGCTTGTTGCTGCACGAGAAGTGCCTGCTCCGGAGGCTTCTTGCGAGCAGCGCTAAAAGCACGCGAACATCGCGTTTCTGTGCTTTCCTGAACAGCTTGCGCTGGGACAGTTACAGCCGTGTTTTGCAAGCTGTCCGGGGTTCTGAGGCACTAAAAGTGCGGATGTGTGGCGACTGTGCAAGACGAGAACCGGCTGCTCTGAAAGCCCTTCCTGCTCGTCACGTACGCTTTCTAGCAGCTCTACGGACACACACGCGTCAGCCTCTTCACTGTCCTACACAGCTAGCACGCTGGCAGTTACCGTCAACTTGGAAGCAGCCGCGCAGAAGGCAGTCGCCCTGCAACCGGCGAACAGCGCACATTCGCGGCTACACGCGAGCTGGCCGCACTCGGAGCTTTCGCGGCTCTTCTCTCGCTCTTTCCCGCAGAGCTCCGGCGATGCACAACTCGAACCGCGAAAGCCGCAATGAGCTTTGTGCAAGCTGCGCAGAAGAAACAAGGCACTAAACCGGCAAATGTCCAGCTAATCTCCAACGTGAAAAGGCTCAGCAAGGAAAGCTCTTGCTAACAGCCCAGAAGGATTGCGACGCTTCTCTGGATGATTTGCCCACCAACACTTCACATCAGCTCAAGCCGGCTGCCCGGAGGAAAAGAGGCTAGGAAAGATCGTAGCAGGCACGGTTGTTGCTGCACGAGAAGTGCCTGCTCCGGAGGCTTCTTGCGAGCAGCGCTAAAAGCACGCGAACATCGCGTTTCTGTGCTTTCCTGAACAGCTTGCGCTGGGACAGTTACAGCCGTGTTTTGCAAGCTGTCCGGGGTTCTGAGGCACTAAAAGTGCGGATGTGTGGCGACTGTCCAAGACGAGAACCGGCTGCTCTGAAAGCCCTTCCTGCTCGTCACGTACGCTTTCTAGCAGCTCTACGGACACACACGCGTCAGCCTCTTCACTGTCCTACACAGCTAGCACGCTGGCAGTTACCGTCAACTTGGAAGCAGCCGCGCAGAAGGCAGTCGCCCTGCAACCGGCGAACAGCGCACATTCGCGGCTACACGCGAGCTGGCCGCACTCGGAGCTTTCGCGGCTCTTCTCTCGCTCTTTCCCGCAGAGCTCCGGCGATGCACAACTCGAACCGCGAAAGCCGCAATGAGCTTTGTGCAAGCTGCGCAGAAGAAACAAGGCACTAAACCGGCAAATGTCCAGCTAATCTCCAACGTGAAAAGGCTCAGCAAGGAAAGCTCTTGCTAACAGCCCAGAAGCATTGCGACGCTTCTCTGGATGATTTGCCCACCAACACTTCACATCAGCTCAAGCCGGCTGCCCGGAGGAAAAGAGGCTAGGAAAGATCGTAGCAGGCACGGTTGTTGCTGCACGAGAAGTGCCTGCTCCGGAGGCTTCTTGCGAGCAGCGCTAAAAGCACGCGAACATCGCGTTTCTGTGCTTTCCTGAACAGCTTGCGCTGGGACAGTTACAGCCGTGTTTTGCAAGCTGTCCGGGGTTCTGAGGCACTAAAAGTGCGGATGTGTGGCGACTGTGCAAGACGAGAACCGGCTGCTCTGAAAGCCCTTCCTGCTCGTCACGTACGCTTTCTAGCAGCTCTACGGACACACACGCGTCAGCCTCTTCACTGTCCTACACAGCTAGCACGCTGGCAGTTACCGTCAACTTGGAAGCAGCCGCGCAGAAGGCAGTCGCCCTGCAACCGGCGAACAGCGCACATTCGCGGCTACACGCGAGCTGGCCGCACTCGGAGCTTTCGCGGCTCTTCTCTCGCTCTTTCCCGCAGAGCTCCGGCGATGCACAACTCGAACCGCGAAAGCCGCAATGAGCTTTGTGCAAGCTGCGCAGAAGAAACAAGGCACTAAACCGGCAAATGTCCAGCTAATCTCCAACGTGAAAAGGCTCAGCAAGGAAAGCTCTTGCTAACAGCCCAGAAGCATTGCGACGCTTCTCTGGATGATTTGCCCACCAACACTTCACATCAGCTCAAGCCGGCTGCCCGGAGGAAAAGAGGCTAGGAAAGATCGTAGCAGGCACGGTTGTTGCTGCACGAGAAGTGCCTGCTCCGGAGGCTTCTTGCGAGCAGCGCTAAAAGCACGCGAACATCGCGTTTCTGTGCTTTCCTGAACAGCTTGCGCTGGGACAGTTACAGCCGTGTTTTGCAAGCTGTCCGGGGTTCTGAGGCACTAAAAGTGCGGATGTGTGGCGACTGTGCAAGACGAGAACCGGCTGCTCTGAAAGCCCTTCCTGCTCGTCACGTACGCTTTCTAGCAGCTCTACGGACACACACGCGTCAGCCTCTTCACTGTCCTACACAGCTAGCACGCTGGCAGTTACCGTCAACTTGGAAGCAGCCGCGCAGAAGGCAGTCGCCCTGCAACCGGCGAACAGCGCACATTCGCGGCTACACGCGAGCTGGCCGCACTCGGAGCTTTCGCGGCTCTTCTCTCGCTCTTTCCCGCAGAGCTCCGGCGATGCACAACTCGAACCGCGAAAGCCGCAATGAGCTTTGTGCAAGCTGCGCAGAAGAAACAAGGCACTAAACCGGCAAATGTCCAGCTAATCTCCAACGTGAAAAGGCTCAGCAAGGAAAGCTCTTGCTAACAGCCCAGAAGCATTGCGACGCTTCTCTGGATGATTTGCCCACCAACACTTCACATCAGCTCAAGCCGGCTGCCCGGAGGAAAAGAGGCTAGGAAAGATCGTAGCAGGCACGGTTGTTGCTGCACGAGAAGTGCCTGCTCCGGAGGCTTCTTGCGAGCAGCGCTAAAAGCACGCGAACATCGCGTTTCTGTGCTTTCCTGAACAGCTTGCGCTGGGACAGTTACAGCCGTGTTTTGCAAGCTGTCCGGGGTTCTGAGGCACTAAAAGTGCGGATGTGTGGCGACTGTCCAAGACGAGAACCGGCTGCTCTGAAAGCCCTTCCTGCTCGTCACGTACGCTTTCTAGCAGCTCTACGGACACACACGCGTCAGCCTCTTCACTGTCCTACACAGCTAGCACGCTGGCAGTTACCGTCAACTTGGAAGCAGCCGCGCAGAAGGCAGTCGCCCTGCAACCGGCGAACAGCGCACATTCGCGGCTACACGCGAGCTGGCCGCACTCGGAGCTTTCGCGGCTCTTCTCTCGCTCTTTCCCGCAGAGCTCCGGCGATGCACAACTCGAACCGCGAAAGCCGCAATGAGCTTTGTGCAAGCTGCGCAGAAGAAACAAGGCACTAAACCGGCAAATGTCCAGCTAATCTCCAACGTGAAAAGGCTCAGCAAGGAAAGCTCTTGCTAACAGCCCAGAAGCATTGCGACGCTTCTCTGGATGATTTGCCCACCAACACTTCACATCAGCTCAAGCCGGCTGCCCGGAGGAAAAGAGGCTAGGAAAGATCGTAGCAGGCACGGTTGTTGCTGCACGAGAAGTGCCTGCTCCGGAGGCTTCTTGCGAGCAGCGCTAAAAGCACGCGAACATCGCGTTTCTGTGCTTTCCTGAACAGCTTGCGCTGGGACAGTTACAGCCGTGTTTTGCAAGCTGTCCGGGGTTCTGAGGCACTAAAAGTGCGGATGTGTGGCGACTGTGCAAGACGAGAACCGGCTGCTCTGAAAGCCCTTCCTGCTCGTCACGTACGCTTTCTAGCAGCTCTACGGACACACACGCGTCAGCCTCTTCACTGTCCTACACAGCTAGCACGCTGGCAGTTACCGTCAACTTGGAAGCAGCCGCGCAGAAGGCAGTCGCCCTGCAACCGGCGAACAGCGCACATTCGCGGCTACACGCGAGCTGGCCGCACTCGGAGCTTTCGCGGCTCTTCTCTCGCTCTTTCCCGCAGAGCTCCGGCGATGCACAACTCGAACCGCGAAAGCCGCAATGAGCTTTGTGCAAGCTGCGCAGAAGAAACAAGGCACTAAACCGGCAAATGTCCAGCTAATCTCCAACGTGAAAAGGGTCAGCAAGGAAAGCTCTTGCTAACAGCCCAGAAGCATTGCGACGCTTCTCTGGATGATTTGCCCACCAACACTTCACATCAGCTCAAGCCGGCTGCCCGGAGGAAAAGAGGCTAGGAAAGATCGTAGCAGGCACGGTTGTTGCTGCACGAGAAGTGCCTGCTCCGGAGGCTTCTTGCGAGCAGCGCTAAAAGCACGCGAACATCGCGTTTCTGTGCTTTCCTGAACAGCTTGCGCTGGGACAGTTACAGCCGTGTTTTGCAAGCTGTCCGGGGTTCTGAGGCACTAAAAGTGCGGATGTGTGGCGACTGTGCAAGACGAGAACCGGCTGCTCTGAAAGCCCTTCCTGCTCGTCACGTACGCTTTCTAGCAGCTCTACGGACACACACGCGTCAGCCTCTTCACTGTCCTACACAGCTAGCACGCTGGCAGTTACCGTCAACTTGGAAGCAGCCGCGCAGAAGGCAGTCGCCCTGCAACCGGCGAACAGCGCACATTCGCGGCTACACGCGAGCTGGCCGCACTCGGAGCTTTCGCGGCTCTTCTCTCGCTCTTTCCCGCAGAGCTCCGGCGATGCACAACTCGAACCGCGAAAGCCGCAATGAGCTTTGTGCAAGCTGCGCAGAAGAAACAAGGCACTAAACCGGCAAATGTCCAGCTAATCTCCAACGTGAAAAGGCTCAGCAAGGAAAGCTCTTGCTAACAGCCCAGAAGCATTGCGACGCTTCTCTGGATGATTTGCCCACCAACACTTCACATCAGCTCAAGCCGGCTGCCCGGAGGAAAAGAGGCTAGGAAAGATCGTAGCAGGCACGGTTGTTGCTGCACGAGAAGTGCCTGCTCCGGAGGCTTCTTGCGAGCAGCGCTAAAAGCACGCGAACATCGCGTTTCTGTGCTTTCCTGAACAGCTTGCGCTGGGACAGTTACAGCCGTGTTTTGCAAGCTGTCCGGGGTTCTGAGGCACTAAAAGTGCGGATGTGTGGCGACTGTGCAAGACGAGAACCGGCTGCTCTGAAAGCCCTTCCTGCTCGTCACGTACGCTTTCTAGCAGCTCTACGGACACACACGCGTCAGCCTCTTCACTGTCCTACACAGCTAGCACGCTGGCAGTTACCGTCAACTTGGAAGCAGCCGCGCAGAAGGCAGTCGCCCTGCAACCGGCGAACAGCGCACATTCGCGGCTACACGCGAGCTGGCCGCACTCGGAGCTTTCGCGGCTCTTCTCTCGCTCTTTCCCGCAGAGCTCCGGCGATGCACAACTCGAACCGCGAAAGCCGCAATGAGCTTTGTGCAAGCTGCGCAGAAGAAACAAGGCACTAAACCGGCAAATGTCCAGCTAATCTCCAACGTGAAAAGGCTCAGCAAGGAAAGCTCTTGCTAACAGCCCAGAAGCATTGCGACGCTTCTCTGGATGATTTGCCCACCAACACTTCACATCAGCTCAAGCCGGCTGCCCGGAGGAAAAGAGGCTAGGAAAGATCGTAGCAGGCACGGTTGTTGCTGCACGAGAAGTGCCTGCTCCGGAGGCTTCTTGCGAGCAGCGCTAAAAGCACGCGAACATCGCGTTTCTGTGCTTTCCTGAACAGCTTGCGCTGGGACAGTTACAGCCGTGTTTTGCAAGCTGTCCGGGGTTCTGAGGCACTAAAAGTGCGGATGTGTGGCGACTGTGCAAGACGAGAACCGGCTGCTCTGAAAGCCCTTCCTGCTCGTCACGTACGCTTTCTAGCAGCTCTACGGACACACACGCGTCAGCCTCTTCACTGTCCTACACAGCTAGCACGCTGGCAGTTACCGTCAACTTGGAAGCAGCCGCGCAGAAGGCAGTCGCCCTGCAACCGGCGAACAGCGCACATTCGCGGCTACACGCGAGCTGGCCGCACTCGGAGCTTTCGCGGCTCTTCTCTCGCTCTTTCCCGCAGAGCTCCGGCGATGCACAACTCGAACCGCGAAAGCCGCAATGAGCTTTGTGCAAGCTGCGCAGAAGAAACAAGGCACTAAACCGGCAAATGTCCAGCTAATCTCCAACGTGAAAAGGGTCAGCAAGGAAAGCTCTTGCTAACAGCCCAGAAGCATTGCGACGCTTCTCTGGATGATTTGCCCACCAACACTTCACATCAGCTCAAGCCGGCTGCCCGGAGGAAAAGAGGCTAGGAAAGATCGTAGCAGGCACGGTTGTTGCTGCACGAGAAGTGCCTGCTCCGGAGGCTTCTTGCGAGCAGCGCTAAAAGCACGCGAACATCGCGTTTCTGTGCTTTCCTGAACAGCTTGCGCTGGGACAGTTACAGCCGTGTTTTGCAAGCTGTCCGGGGTTCTGAGGCACTAAAAGTGCGGATGTGTGGCGACTGTCCAAGACGAGAACCGGCTGCTCTGAAAGCCCTTCCTGCTCGTCACGTACGCTTTCTAGCAGCTCTACGGACACACACGCGTCAGCCTCTTCACTGTCCTACACAGCTAGCACGCTGGCAGTTACCGTCAACTTGGAAGCAGCCGCGCAGAAGGCAGTCGCCCTGCAACCGGCGAACAGCGCACATTCGCGGCTACACGCGAGCTGGCCGCACTCGGAGCTTTCGCGGCTCTTCTCTCGCTCTTTCCCGCAGAGCTCCGGCGATGCACAACTCGAACCGCGAAAGCCGCAATGAGCTTTGTGCAAGCTGCGCAGAAGAAACAAGGCACTAAACCGGCAAATGTCCAGCTAATCTCCAACGTGAAAAGGCTCAGCAAGGAAAGCTCTTGCTAACAGCCCAGAAGCATTGCGACGCTTCTCTGGATGATTTGCCCACCAACACTTCACATCAGCTCAAGCCGGCTGCCCGGAGGAAAAGAGGCTAGGAAAGATCGTAGCAGGCACGGTTGTTGCTGCACGAGAAGTGCCTGCTCCGGAGGCTTCTTGCGAGCAGCGCTAAAAGCACGCGAACATCGCGTTTCTGTGCTTTCCTGAACAGCTTGCGCTGGGACAGTTACAGCCGTGTTTTGCAAGCTGTCCGGGGTTCTGAGGCACTAAAAGTGCGGATGTGTGGCGACTGTGCAAGACGAGAACCGGCTGCTCTGAAAGCCCTTCCTGCTCGTCACGTACGCTTTCTAGCAGCTCTACGGACACACACGCGTCAGCCTCTTCACTGTCCTACACAGCTAGCACGCTGGCAGTTACCGTCAACTTGGAAGCAGCCGCGCAGAAGGCAGTCGCCCTGCAACCGGCGAACAGCGCACATTCGCGGCTACACGCGAGCTGGCCGCACTCGGAGCTTTCGCGGCTCTTCTCTCGCTCTTTCCCGCAGAGCTCCGGCGATGCACAACTCGAACCGCGAAAGCCGCAATGAGCTTTGTGCAAGCTGCGCAGAAGAAACAAGGCACTAAACCGGCAAATGTCCAGCTAATCTCCAACGTGAAAAGGCTCAGCAAGGAAAGCTCTTGCTAACAGCCCAGAAGCATTGCGACGCTTCTCTGGATGATTTGCCCACCAACACTTCACATCAGCTCAAGCCGGCTGCCCGGAGGAAAAGAGGCTAGGAAAGATCGTAGCAGGCACGGTTGTTGCTGCACGAGAAGTGCCTGCTCCGGAGGCTTCTTGCGAGCAGCGCTAAAAGCACGCGAACATCGCGTTTCTGTGCTTTCCTGAACAGCTTGCGCTGGGACAGTTACAGCCGTGTTTTGCAAGCTGTCCGGGGTTCTGAGGCACTAAAAGTGCGGATGTGTGGCGACTGTGCAAGACGAGAACCGGCTGCTCTGAAAGCCCTTCCTGCTCGTCACGTACGCTTTCTAGCAGCTCTACGGACACACACGCGTCAGCCTCTTCACTGTCCTACACAGCTAGCACGCTGGCAGTTACCGTCAACTTGGAAGCAGCCGCGCAGAAGGCAGTCGCCCTGCAACCGGCGAACAGCGCACATTCGCGGCTACACGCGAGCTGGCCGCACTCGGAGCTTTCGCGGCTCTTCTCTCGCTCTTTCCCGCAGAGCTCCGGCGATGCACAACTCGAACCGCGAAAGCCGCAATGAGCTTTGTGCAAGCTGCGCAGAAGAAACAAGGCACTAAACCGGCAAATGTCCAGCTAATCTCCAACGTGAAAAGGCTCAGCAAGGAAAGCTCTTGCTAACAGCCCAGAAGCATTGCGACGCTTCTCTGGATGATTTGCCCACCAACACTTCACATCAGCTCAAGCCGGCTGCCCGGAGGAAAAGAGGCTAGGAAAGATCGTAGCAGGCACGGTTGTTGCTGCACGAGAAGTGCCTGCTCCGGAGGCTTCTTGCGAGCAGCGCTAAAAGCACGCGAACATCGCGTTTCTGTGCTTTCCTGAACAGCTTGCGCTGGGACAGTTACAGCCGTGTTTTGCAAGCTGTCCGGGGTTCTGAGGCACTAAAAGTGCGGATGTGTGGCGACTGTGCAAGACGAGAACCGGCTGCTCTGAAAGCCCTTCCTGCTCGTCACGTACGCTTTCTAGCAGCTCTACGGACACACACGCGTCAGCCTCTTCACTGTCCTACACAGCTAGCACGCTGGCAGTTACCGTCAACTTGGAAGCAGCCGCGCAGAAGGCAGTCGCCCTGCAACCGGCGAACAGCGCACATTCGCGGCTACACGCGAGCTGGCCGCACTCGGAGCTTTCGCGGCTCTTCTCTCGCTCTTTCCCGCAGAGCTCCGGCGATGCACAACTCGAACCGCGAAAGCCGCAATGAGCTTTGTGCAAGCTGCGCAGAAGAAACAAGGCACTAAACCGGCAAATGTCCAGCTAATCTCCAACGTGAAAAGGCTCAGCAAGGAAAGCTCTTGCTAACAGCCCAGAAGCATTGCGACGCTTCTCTGGATGATTTGCCCACCAACACTTCACATCAGCTCAAGCCGGCTGCCCGGAGGAAAAGAGGCTAGGAAAGATCGTAGCAGGCACGGTTGTTGCTGCACGAGAAGTGCCTGCTCCGGAGGCTTCTTGCGAGCAGCGCTAAAAGCACGCGAACATCGCGTTTCTGTGCTTTCCTGAACAGCTTGCGCTGGGACAGTTACAGCCGTGTTTTGCAAGCTGTCCGGGGTTCTGAGGCACTAAAAGTGCGGATGTGTGGCGACTGTGCAAGACGAGAACCGGCTGCTCTGAAAGCCCTTCCTGCTCGTCACGTACGCTTTCTAGCAGCTCTACGGACACACACGCGTCAGCCTCTTCACTGTCCTACACAGCTAGCACGCTGGCAGTTACCGTCAACTTGGAAGCAGCCGCGCAGAAGGCACTCGCCCTGCAACCGGCGAACAGCGCACATTCGCGGCTACACGCGAGCTGGCCGCACTCGGAGCTTTCGCGGCTCTTCTCTCGCTCTTTCCCGCAGAGCTCCGGCGATGCACAACTCGAACCGCGAAAGCCGCAATGAGCTTTGTGCAAGCTGCGCAGAAGAAACAAGGCACTAAACCGGCAAATGTCCAGCTAATCTCCAACGTGAAAAGGCTCAGCAAGGAAAGCTCTTGCTAACAGCCCAGAAGCATTGCGACGCTTCTCTGGATGATTTGCCCACCAACACTTCACATCAGCTCAAGCCGGCTGCCCGGAGGAAAAGAGGCTAGGAAAGATCGTAGCAGGCACGGTTGTTGCTGCACGAGAAGTGCCTGCTCCGGAGGCTTCTTGCGAGCAGCGCTAAAAGCACGCGAACATCGCGTTTCTGTGCTTTCCTGAACAGCTTGCGCTGGGACAGTTACAGCCGTGTTTTGCAAGCTGTCCGGGGTTCTGAGGCACTAAAAGTGCGGATGTGTGGCGACTGTGCAAGACGAGAGCCGGCTGCTCTGAAAGCCCTTCCTGCTCGTCACGTACGCTTTCTAGCAGCTCTACGGACACACACGCGTCAGCCTCTTCACTGTCCTACACAGCTAGCACGCTGGCAGTTACCGTCAACTTGGAAGCAGCCGCGCAGAAGGCAGTCGCCCTGCAACCGGCGAACAGCGCACATTCGCGGCTACACGCGAGCTGGCCGCACTCGGAGCTTTCGCGGCTCTTCTCTCGCTCTTTCCCGCAGAGCTCCGGCGATGCACAACTCGAACCGCGAAAGCCGCAATGAGCTTTGTGCAAGCTGCGCAGAAGAAACAAGGCACTAAACCGGCAAATGTCCAGCTAATCTCCAACGTGAAAAGGCTCAGCAAGGAAAGCTCTTGCTAACAGCCCAGAAGCATTGCGACGCTTCTCTGGATGATTTGCCCACCAACACTTCACATCAGCTCAAGCCGGCTGCCCGGAGGAAAAGAGGCTAGGAAAGATCGTAGCAGGCACGGTTGTTGCTGCACGAGAAGTGCCTGCTCCGGAGGCTTCTTGCGAGCAGCGCTAAAAGCACGCGAACATCGCGTTTCTGTGCTTTCCTGAACAGCTTGCGCTGGGACAGTTACAGCCGTGTTTTGCAAGCTGTCCGGGGTTCTGAGGCACTAAAAGTGCGGATGTGTGGCGACTGTGCAAGACGAGAGCCGGCTGCTCTGAAAGCCCTTCCTGCTCGTCACGTACGCTTTCTAGCAGCTCTACGGACACACACGCGTCAGCCTCTTCACTGTCCTACACAGCTAGCACGCTGGCAGTTACCGTCAACTTGGAAGCAGCCGCGCAGAAGGCAGTCGCCCTGCAACCGGCGAACAGCGCACATTCGCGGCTACACGCGAGCTGGCCGCACTCGGAGCTTTCGCGGCTCTTCTCTCGCTCTTTCCCGCAGAGCTCCGGCGATGCACAACTCGAACCGCGAAAGCCGCAATGAGCTTTGTGCAAGCTGCGCAGAAGAAACAAGGCACTAAACCGGCAAATGTCCAGCTAATCTCCAACGTGAAAAGGCTCAGCAAGGAAAGCTCTTGCTAACAGCCCAGAAGGATTGCGACGCTTCTCTGGATGATTTGCCCACCAACACTTCACATCAGCTCAAGCCGGCTGCCCGGAGGAAAAGAGGCTAGGAAAGATCGTAGCAGGCACGGTTGTTGCTGCACGAGAAGTGCCTGCTCCGGAGGCTTCTTGCGAGCAGCGCTAAAAGCACGCGAACATCGCGTTTCTGTGCTTTCCTGAACAGCTTGCGCTGGGACAGTTACAGCCGTGTTTTGCAAGCTGTCCGGGGTTCTGAGGCACTAAAAGTGCGGATGTGTGGCGACTGTGCAAGACGAGAACCGGCTGCTCTGAAAGCCCTTCCTGCTCGTCACGTACGCTTTCTAGCAGCTCTACGGACACACACGCGTCAGCCTCTTCACTGTCCTACACAGCTAGCACGCTGGCAGTTACCGTCAACTTGGAAGCAGCCGCGCAGAAGGCAGTCGCCCTGCAACCGGCGAACAGCGCACATTCGCGGCTACACGCGAGCTGGCCGCACTCGGAGCTTTCGCGGCTCTTCTCTCGCTCTTTCCCGCAGAGCTCCGGCGATGCACAACTCGAACCGCGAAAGCCGCAATGAGCTTTGTGCAAGCTGCGCAGAAGAAACAAGGCACTAAACCGGCAAATGTCCAGCTAATCTCCAACGTGAAAAGGCTCAGCAAGGAAAGCTCTTGCTAACAGCCCAGAAGCATTGCGACGCTTCTCTGGATGATTTGCCCACCAACACTTCACATCAGCTCAAGCCGGCTGCCCGGAGGAAAAGAGGCTAGGAAAGATCGTAGCAGGCACGGTTGTTGCTGCACGAGAAGTGCCTGCTCCGGAGGCTTCTTGCGAGCAGCGCTAAAAGCACGCGAACATCGCGTTTCTGTGCTTTCCTGAACAGCTTGCGCTGGGACAGTTACAGCCGTGTTTTGCAAGCTGTCCGGGGTTCTGAGGCACTAAAAGTGCGGATGTGTGGCGACTGTGCAAGACGAGAACCGGCTGCTCTGAAAGCCCTTCCTGCTCGTCACGTACGCTTTCTAGCAGCTCTACGGACACACACGCGTCAGCCTCTTCACTGTCCTACACAGCTAGCACGCTGGCAGTTACCGTCAACTTGGAAGCAGCCGCGCAGAAGGCAGTCGCCCTGCAACCGGCGAACAGCGCACATTCGCGGCTACACGCGAGCTGGCCGCACTCGGAGCTTTCGCGGCTCTTCTCTCGCTCTTTCCCGCAGAGCTCCGGCGATGCACAACTCGAACCGCGAAAGCCGCAATGAGCTTTGTGCAAGCTGCGCAGAAGAAACAAGGCACTAAACCGGCAAATGTCCAGCTAATCTCCAACGTGAAAAGGCTCAGCAAGGAAAGCTCTTGCTAACAGCCCAGAAGCATTGCGACGCTTCTCTGGATGATTTGCCCACCAACACTTCACATCAGCTCAAGCCGGCTGCCCGGAGGAAAAGAGGCTAGGAAAGATCGTAGCAGGCACGCTTGTTGCTGCACGAGAAGTGCCTGCTCCGGAGGCTTCTTGCGAGCAGCGCTAAAAGCACGCGAACATCGCGTTTCTGTGCTTTCCTGAACAGCTTGCGCTGGGACAGTTACAGCCGTGTTTTGCAAGCTGTCCGGGGTTCTGAGGCACTAAAAGTGCGGATGTGTGGCGACTGTGCAAGACGAGAACCGGCTGCTCTGAAAGCCCTTCCTGCTCGTCACGTACGCTTTCTAGCAGCTCTACGGACACACACGCGTCAGCCTCTTCACTGTCCTACACAGCTAGCACGCTGGCAGTTACCGTCAACTTGGAAGCAGCCGCGCAGAAGGCAGTCGCCCTGCAACCGGCGAACAGCGCACATTCGCGGCTACACGCGAGCTGGCCGCACTCGGAGCTTTCGCGGCTCTTCTCTCGCTCTTTCCCGCAGAGCTCCGGCGATGCACAACTCGAACCGCGAAAGCCGCAATGAGCTTTGTGCAAGCTGCGCAGAAGAAACAAGGCACTAAACCGGCAAATGTCCAGCTAATCTCCAACGTGAAAAGGCTCAGCAAGGAAAGCTCTTGCTAACAGCCCAGAAGCATTGCGACGCTTCTCTGGATGATTTGCCCACCAACACTTCACATCAGCTCAAGCCGGCTGCCCGGAGGAAAAGAGGCTAGGAAAGATCGTAGCAGGCACGGTTGTTGCTGCACGAGAAGTGCCTGCTCCGGAGGCTTCTTGCGAGCAGCGCTAAAAGCACGCGAACATCGCGTTTCTGTGCTTTCCTGAACAGCTTGCGCTGGGACAGTTACAGCCGTGTTTTGCAAGCTGTCCGGGGTTCTGAGGCACTAAAAGTGCGGATGTGTGGCGACTGTCCAAGACGAGAACCGGCTGCTCTGAAAGCCCTTCCTGCTCGTCACGTACGCTTTCTAGCAGCTCTACGGACACACACGCGTCAGCCTCTTCACTGTCCTACACAGCTAGCACGCTGGCAGTTACCGTCAACTTGGAAGCAGCCGCGCAGAAGGCAGTCGCCCTGCAACCGGCGAACAGCGCACATTCGCGGCTACACGCGAGCTGGCCGCACTCGGAGCTTTCGCGGCTCTTCTCTCGCTCTTTCCCGCAGAGCTCCGGCGATGCACAACTCGAACCGCGAAAGCCGCAATGAGCTTTGTGCAAGCTGCGCAGAAGAAACAAGGCACTAAACCGGCAAATGTCCAGCTAATCTCCAACGTGAAAAGGCTCAGCAAGGAAAGCTCTTGCTAACAGCCCAGAAGCATTGCGACGCTTCTCTGGATGATTTGCCCACCAACACTTCACATCAGCTCAAGCCGGCTGCCCGGAGGAAAAGAGGCTAGGAAAGATCGTAGCAGGCACGGTTGTTGCTGCACGAGAAGTGCCTGCTCCGGAGGCTTCTTGCGAGCAGCGCTAAAAGCACGCGAACATCGCGTTTCTGTGCTTTCCTGAACAGCTTGCGCTGGGACAGTTACAGCCGTGTTTTGCAAGCTGTCCGGGGTT
Source organism: Chlamydotis macqueenii (assembly GCF_036417535.1). Taxonomy (NCBI): domain Eukaryota; kingdom Metazoa; phylum Chordata; class Aves; order Otidiformes; family Otididae; genus Chlamydotis; species Chlamydotis macqueenii. The sequence goes on from NW_028239158.1 coordinate 180,598, forward strand.
CTGAGGCACTAAAAGTGCGGATGTGTGGCGACTGTGCAAGACGAGAACCGGCTGCTCTGAAAGCCCTTCCTGCTCGTCACGTACGCTTTCTAGCAGCTCTACGGACACACACGCGTCAGCCTCTTCACTGTCCTACACAGCTAGCACGCTGGCAGTTACCGTCAACTTGGAAGCAGCCGCGCAGAAGGCAGTCGCCCTGCAACCGGCGAACAGCGCACATTCGCGGCTACACGCGAGCTGGCCGCACTCGGAGCTTTCGCGGCTCTTCTCTCGCTCTTTCCCGCAGAGCTCCGGCGATGCACAACTCGAACCGCGAAAGCCGCAATGAGCTTTGTGCAAGCTGCGCAGAAGAAACAAGGCACTAAACCGGCAAATGTCCAGCTAATCTCCAACGTGAAAAGGCTCAGCAAGGAAAGCTCTTGCTAACAGCCCAGAAGCATTGCGACGCTTCTCTGGATGATTTGCCCACCAACACTTCACATCAGCTCAAGCCGGCTGCCCGGAGGAAAAGAGGCTAGGAAAGATCGTAGCAGGCACGGTTGTTGCTGCACGAGAAGTGCCTGCTCCGGAGGCTTCTTGCGAGCAGCGCTAAAAGCACGCGAACATCGCGTTTCTGTGCTTTCCTGAACAGCTTGCGCTGGGACAGTTACAGCCGTGTTTTGCAAGCTGTCCGGGGTTCTGAGGCACTAAAAGTGCGGATGTGTGGCGACTGTGCAAGACGAGAACCGGCTGCTCTGAAAGCCCTTCCTGCTCGTCACGTACGCTTTCTAGCAGCTCTACGGACACACACGCGTCAGCCTCTTCACTGTCCTACACAGCTAGCACGCTGGCAGTTACCGTCAACTTGGAAGCAGCCGCGCAGAAGGCAGTCGCCCTGCAACCGGCGAACAGCGCACATTCGCGGCTACACGCGAGCTGGCCGCACTCGGAGCTTTCGCGGCTCTTCTCTCGCTCTTTCCCGCAGAGCTCCGGCGATGCACAACTCGAACCGCGAAAGCCGCAATGAGCTTTGTGCAAGCTGCGCAGAAGAAACAAGGCACTAAACCGGCAAATGTCCAGCTAATCTCCAACGTGAAAAGGCTCAGCAAGGAAAGCTCTTGCTAACAGCCCAGAAGCATTGCGACGCTTCTCTGGATGATTTGCCCACCAACACTTCACATCAGCTCAAGCCGGCTGCCCGGAGGAAAAGAGGCTAGGAAAGATCGTAGCAGGCACGGTTGTTGCTGCACGAGAAGTGCCTGCTCCGGAGGCTTCTTGCGAGCAGCGCTAAAAGCACGCGAACATCGCGTTTCTGTGCTTTCCTGAACAGCTTGCGCTGGGACAGTTACAGCCGTGTTTTGCAAGCTGTCCGGGGTTCTGAGGCACTAAAAGTGCGGATGTGTGGCGACTGTGCAAGACGAGAGCCGGCTGCTCTGAAAGCCCTTCCTGCTCGTCACGTACGCTTTCTAGCAGCTCTACGGACACACACGCGTCAGCCTCTTCACTGTCCTACACAGCTAGCACGCTGGCAGTTACCGTCAACTTGGAAGCAGCCGCGCAGAAGGCAGTCGCCCTGCAACCGGCGAACAGCGCACATTCGCGGCTACACGCGAGCTGGCCGCACTCGGAGCTTTCGCGGCTCTTCTCTCGCTCTTTCCCGCAGAGCTCCGGCGATGCACAACTCGAACCGCGAAAGCCGCAATGAGCTTTGTGCAAGCTGCGCAGAAGAAACAAGGCACTAAACCGGCAAATGTCCAGCTAATCTCCAACGTGAAAAGGCTCAGCAAGGAAAGCTCTTGCTAACAGCCCAGAAGGTTTGCGACGCTTCTCTGGATGATTTGCCCACCAACACTTCACATCAGCTCAAGCCGGCTGCCCGGAGGAAAAGAGGCTAGGAAAGATCGTAGCAGGCACGGTTGTTGCTGCACGAGAAGTGCCTGCTCCGGAGGCTTCTTGCGAGCAGCGCTAAAAGCACGCGAACATCGCGTTTCTGTGCTTTCCTGAACAGCTTGCGCTGGGACAGTTACAGCCGTGTTTTGCAAGCTGTCCGGGGTTCTGAGGCACTAAAAGTGCGGATGTGTGGCGACTGTCCAAGACGAGAACCGGCTGCTCTGAAAGCCCTTCCTGCTCGTCACGTACGCTTTCTAGCAGCTCTACGGACACACACGCGTCAGCCTCTTCACTGTCCTACACAGCTAGCACGCTGGCAGTTACCGTCAACTTGGAAGCAGCCGCGCAGAAGGCAGTCGCCCTGCAACCGGCGAACAGCGCACATTCGCGGCTACACGCGAGCTGGCCGCACTCGGAGCTTTCGCGGCTCTTCTCTCGCTCTTTCCCGCAGAGCTCCGGCGATGCACAACTCGAACCGCGAAAGCCGCAATGAGCTTTGTGCAAGCTGCGCAGAAGAAACAAGGCACTAAACCGGCAAATGTCCAGCTAATCTCCAACGTGAAAAGGCTCAGCAAGGAAAGCTCTTGCTAACAGCCCAGAAGCATTGCGACGCTTCTCTGGATGATTTGCCCACCAACACTTCACATCAGCTCAAGCCGGCTGCCCGGAGGAAAAGAGGCTAGGAAAGATCGTAGCAGGCACGGTTGTTGCTGCACGAGAAGTGCCTGCTCCGGAGGCTTCTTGCGAGCAGCGCTAAAAGCACGCGAACATCGCGTTTCTGTGCTTTCCTGAACAGCTTGCGCTGGGACAGTTACAGCCGTGTTTTGCAAGCTGTCCGGGGTTCTGAGGCACTAAAAGTGCGGATGTGTGGCGACTGTGCAAGACGAGAACCGGCTGCTCTGAAAGCCCTTCCTGCTCGTCACGTACGCTTTCTAGCAGCTCTACGGACACACACGCGTCAGCCTCTTCACTGTCCTACACAGCTAGCACGCTGGCAGTTACCGTCAACTTGGAAGCAGCCGCGCAGAAGGCAGTCGCCCTGCAACCGGCGAACAGCGCACATTCGCGGCTACACGCGAGCTGGCCGCACTCGGAGCTTTCGCGGCTCTTCTCTCGCTCTTTCCCGCAGAGCTCCGGCGATGCACAACTCGAACCGCGAAAGCCGCAATGAGCTTTGTGCAAGCTGCGCAGAAGAAACAAGGCACTAAACCGGCAAATGTCCAGCTAATCTCCAACGTGAAAAGGCTCAGCAAGGAAAGCTCTTGCTAACAGCCCAGAAGCATTGCGACGCTTCTCTGGATGATTTGCCCACCAACACTTCACATCAGCTCAAGCCGGCTGCCCGGAGGAAAAGAGGCTAGGAAAGATCGTAGCAGGCACGGTTGTTGCTGCACGAGAAGTGCCTGCTCCGGAGGCTTCTTGCGAGCAGCGCTAAAAGCACGCGAACATCGCGTTTCTGTGCTTTCCTGAACAGCTTGCGCTGGGACAGTTACAGCCGTGTTTTGCAAGCTGTCCGGGGTTCTGAGGCACTAAAAGTGCGGATGTGTGGCGACTGTGCAAGACGAGAACCGGCTGCTCTGAAAGCCCTTCCTGCTCGTCACGTACGCTTTCTAGCAGCTCTACGGACACACACGCGTCAGCCTCTTCACTGTCCTACACAGCTAGCACGCTGGCAGTTACCGTCAACTTGGAAGCAGCCGCGCAGAAGGCACTCGCCCTGCAACCGGCGAACAGCGCACATTCGCGGCTACACGCGAGCTGGCCGCACTCGGAGCTTTCGCGGCTCTTCTCTCGCTCTTTCCCGCAGAGCTCCGGCGATGCACAACTCGAACCGCGAAAGCCGCAATGAGCTTTGTGCAAGCTGCGCAGAAGAAACAAGGCACTAAACCGGCAAATGTCCAGCTAATCTCCAACGTGAAAAGGCTCAGCAAGGAAAGCTCTTGCTAACAGCCCAGAAGCATTGCGACGCTTCTCTGGATGATTTGCCCACCAACACTTCACATCAGCTCAAGCCGGCTGCCCGGAGGAAAAGAGGCTAGGAAAGATCGTAGCAGGCACGGTTGTTGCTGCACGAGAAGTGCCTGCTCCGGAGGCTTCTTGCGAGCAGCGCTAAAAGCACGCGAACATCGCGTTTCTGTGCTTTCCTGAACAGCTTGCGCTGGGACAGTTACAGCCGTGTTTTGCAAGCTGTCCGGGGTTCTGAGGCACTAAAAGTGCGGATGTGTGGCGACTGTGCAAGACGAGAACCGGCTGCTCTGAAAGCCCTTCCTGCTCGTCACGTACGCTTTCTAGCAGCTCTACGGACACACACGCGTCAGCCTCTTCACTGTCCTACACAGCTAGCACGCTGGCAGTTACCGTCAACTTGGAAGCAGCCGCGCAGAAGGCAGTCGCCCTGCAACCGGCGAACAGCGCACATTCGCGGCTACACGCGAGCTGGCCGCACTCGGAGCTTTCGCGGCTCTTCTCTCGCTCTTTCCCGCAGAGCTCCGGCGATGCACAACTCGAACCGCGAAAGCCGCAATGAGCTTTGTGCAAGCTGCGCAGAAGAAACAAGGCACTAAACCGGCAAATGTCCAGCTAATCTCCAACGTGAAAAGGCTCAGCAAGGAAAGCTCTTGCTAACAGCCCAGAAGCATTGCGACGCTTCTCTGGATGATTTGCCCACCAACACTTCACATCAGCTCAAGCCGGCTGCCCGGAGGAAAAGAGGCTAGGAAAGATCGTAGCAGGCACGCTTGTTGCTGCACGAGAAGTGCCTGCTCCGGAGGCTTCTTGCGAGCAGCGCTAAAAGCACGCGAACATCGCGTTTCTGTGCTTTCCTGAACAGCTTGCGCTGGGACAGTTACAGCCGTGTTTTGCAAGCTGTCCGGGGTTCTGAGGCACTAAAAGTGCGGATGTGTGGCGACTGTGCAAGACGAGAACCGGCTGCTCTGAAAGCCCTTCCTGCTCGTCACGTACGCTTTCTAGCAGCTCTACGGACACACACGCGTCAGCCTCTTCACTGTCCTACACAGCTAGCACGCTGGCAGTTACCGTCAACTTGGAAGCAGCCGCGCAGAAGGCAGTCGCCCTGCAACCGGCGAACAGCGCACATTCGCGGCTACACGCGAGCTGGCCGCACTCGGAGCTTTCGCGGCTCTTCCCTCGCTCTTTCCCGCAGAGCTCCGGCGATGCACAACTCGAACCGCGAAAGCCGCAATGAGCTTTGTGCAAGCTGCGCAGAAGAAACAAGGCACTAAACCGGCAAATGTCCAGCTAATCTCCAACGTGAAAAGGGTCAGCAAGGAAAGCTCTTGCTAACAGCCCAGAAGCATTGCGACGCTTCTCTGGATGATTTGCCCACCAACACTTCACATCAGCTCAAGCCGGCTGCCCGGAGGAAAAGAGGCTAGGAAAGATCGTAGCAGGCACGGTTGTTGCTGCACGAGAAGTGCCTGCTCCGGAGGCTTCTTGCGAGCAGCGCTAAAAGCACGCGAACATCGCGTTTCTGTGCTTTCCTGAACAGCTTGCGCTGGGACAGTTACAGCCGTGTTTTGCAAGCTGTCCGGGGTTCTGAGGCACTAAAAGTGCGGATGTGTGGCGACTGTGCAAGACGAGAACCGGCTGCTCTGAAAGCCCTTCCTGCTCGTCACGTACGCTTTCTAGCAGCTCTACGGACACACACGCGTCAGCCTCTTCACTGTCCTACACAGCTAGCACGCTGGCAGTTACCGTCAACTTGGAAGCAGCCGCGCAGAAGGCAGTCGCCCTGCAACCGGCGAACAGCGCACATTCGCGGCTACACGCGAGCTGGCCGCACTCGGAGCTTTCGCGGCTCTTCTCTCGCTCTTTCCCGCAGAGCTCCGGCGATGCACAACTCGAACCGCGAAAGCCGCAATGAGCTTTGTGCAAGCTGCGCAGAAGAAACAAGGCACTAAACCGGCAAATGTCCAGCTAATCTCCAACGTGAAAAGGCTCAGCAAGGAAAGCTCTTGCTAACAGCCCAGAAGCATTGCGACGCTTCTCTGGATGATTTGCCCACCAACACTTCACATCAGCTCAAGCCGGCTGCCCGGAGGAAAAGAGGCTAGGAAAGATCGTAGCAGGCACGGTTGTTGCTGCACGAGAAGTGCCTGCTCCGGAGGCTTCTTGCGAGCAGCGCTAAAAGCACGCGAACATCGCGTTTCTGTGCTTTCCTGAACAGCTTGCGCTGGGACAGTTACAGCCGTGTTTTGCAAGCTGTCCGGGGTTCTGAGGCACTAAAAGTGCGGATGTGTGGCGACTGTCCAAGACGAGAACCGGCTGCTCTGAAAGCCCTTCCTGCTCGTCACGTACGCTTTCTAGCAGCTCTACGGACACACACGCGTCAGCCTCTTCACTGTCCTACACAGCTAGCACGCTGGCAGTTACCGTCAACTTGGAAGCAGCCGCGCAGAAGGCAGTCGCCCTGCAACCGGCGAACAGCGCACATTCGCGGCTACACGCGAGCTGGCCGCACTCGGAGCTTTCGCGGCTCTTCTCTCGCTCTTTCCCGCAGAGCTCCGGCGATGCACAACTCGAACCGCGAAAGCCGCAATGAGCTTTGTGCAAGCTGCGCAGAAGAAACAAGGCACTAAACCGGCAAATGTCCAGCTAATCTCCAACGTGAAAAGGCTCAGCAAGGAAAGCTCTTGCTAACAGCCCAGAAGCATTGCGACGCTTCTCTGGATGATTTGCCCACCAACACTTCACATCAGCTCAAGCCGGCTGCCCGGAGGAAAAGAGGCTAGGAAAGATCGTAGCAGGCACGGTTGTTGCTGCACGAGAAGTGCCTGCTCCGGAGGCTTCTTGCGAGCAGCGCTAAAAGCACGCGAACATCGCGTTTCTGTGCTTTCCTGAACAGCTTGCGCTGGGACAGTTACAGCCGTGTTTTGCAAGCTGTCCGGGGTTCTGAGGCACTAAAAGTGCGGATGTGTGGCGACTGTGCAAGACGAGAACCGGCTGCTCTGAAAGCCCTTCCTGCTCGTCACGTACGCTTTCTAGCAGCTCTACGGACACACACGCGTCAGCCTCTTCACTGTCCTACACAGCTAGCACGCTGGCAGTTACCGTCAACTTGGAAGCAGCCGCGCAGAAGGCACTCGCCCTGCAAACGGCGAACAGCGCACATTCGCGGCTACACGCGAGCTGGCCGCACTCGGAGCTTTCGCGGCTCTTCTCTCGCTCTTTCCCGCAGAGCTCCGGCGATGCACAACTCGAACCGCGAAAGCCGCAATGAGCTTTGTGCAAGCTGCGCAGAAGAAACAAGGCACTAAACCGGCAAATGTCCAGCTAATCTCCAACGTGAAAAGGCTCAGCAAGGAAAGCTCTTGCTAACAGCCCAGAAGCATTGCGACGCTTCTCTGGATGATTTGCCCACCAACACTTCACATCAGCTCAAGCCGGCTGCCCGGAGGAAAAGAGGCTAGGAAAGATCGTAGCAGGCACGGTTGTTGCTGCACGAGAAGTGCCTGCTCCGGAGGCTTCTTGCGAGCAGCGCTAAAAGCACGCGAACATCGCGTTTCTGTGCTTTCCTGAACAGCTTGCGCTGGGACAGTTACAGCCGTGTTTTGCAAGCTGTCCGGGGTTCTGAGGCACTAAAAGTGCGGATGTGTGGCGACTGTGCAAGACGAGAGCCGGCTGCTCTGAAAGCCCTTCCTGCTCGTCACGTACGCTTTCTAGCAGCTCTACGGACACACACGCGTCAGCCTCTTCACTGTCCTACACAGCTAGCACGCTGGCAGTTACCGTCAACTTGGAAGCAGCCGCGCAGAAGGCAGTCGCCCTGCAACCGGCGAACAGCGCACATTCGCGGCTACACGCGAGCTGGCCGCACTCGGAGCTTTCGCGGCTCTTCTCTCGCTCTTTCCCGCAGAGCTCCGGCGATGCACAACTCGAACCGCGAAAGCCGCAATGAGCTTTGTGCAAGCTGCGCAGAAGAAACAAGGCACTAAACCGGCAAATGTCCAGCTAATCTCCAACGTGAAAAGGCTCAGCAAGGAAAGCTCTTGCTAACAGCCCAGAAGGTTTGCGACGCTTCTCTGGATGATTTGCCCACCAACACTTCACATCAGCTCAAGCCGGCTGCCCGGAGGAAAAGAGGCTAGGAAAGATCGTAGCAGGCACGGTTGTTGCTGCACGAGAAGTGCCTGCTCCGGAGGCTTCTTGCGAGCAGCGCTAAAAGCACGCGAACATCGCGTTTCTGTGCTTTCCTGAACAGCTTGCGCTGGGACAGTTACAGCCGTGTTTTGCAAGCTGTCCGGGGTTCTGAGGCACTAAAAGTGCGGATGTGTGGCGACTGTCCAAGACGAGAACCGGCTGCTCTGAAAGCCCTTCCTGCTCGTCACGTACGCTTTCTAGCAGCTCTACGGACACACACGCGTCAGCCTCTTCACTGTCCTACACAGCTAGCACGCTGGCAGTTACCGTCAACTTGGAAGCAGCCGCGCAGAAGGCAGTCGCCCTGCAACCGGCGAACAGCGCACATTCGCGGCTACACGCGAGCTGGCCGCACTCGGAGCTTTCGCGGCTCTTCTCTCGCTCTTTCCCGCAGAGCTCCGGCGATGCACAACTCGAACCGCGAAAGCCGCAATGAGCTTTGTGCAAGCTGCGCAGAAGAAACAAGGCACTAAACCGGCAAATGTCCAGCTAATCTCCAACGTGAAAAGGCTCAGCAAGGAAAGCTCTTGCTAACAGCCCAGAAGCATTGCGACGCTTCTCTGGATGATTTGCCCACCAACACTTCACATCAGCTCAAGCCGGCTGCCCGGAGGAAAAGAGGCTAGGAAAGATCGTAGCAGGCACGGTTGTTGCTGCACGAGAAGTGCCTGCTCCGGAGGCTTCTTGCGAGCAGCGCTAAAAGCACGCGAACATCGCGTTTCTGTGCTTTCCTGAACAGCTTGCGCTGGGACAGTTACAGCCGTGTTTTGCAAGCTGTCCGGGGTTCTGAGGCACTAAAAGTGCGGATGTGTGGCGACTGTGCAAGACGAGAACCGGCTGCTCTGAAAGCCCTTCCTGCTCGTCACGTACGCTTTCTAGCAGCTCTACGGACACACACGCGTCAGCCTCTTCACTGTCCTACACAGCTAGCACGCTGGCAGTTACCGTCAACTTGGAAGCAGCCGCGCAGAAGGCAGTCGCCCTGCAACCGGCGAACAGCGCACATTCGCGGCTACACGCGAGCTGGCCGCACTCGGAGCTTTCGCGGCTCTTCTCTCGCTCTTTCCCGCAGAGCTCCGGCGATGCACAACTCGAACCGCGAAAGCCGCAATGAGCTTTGTGCAAGCTGCGCAGAAGAAACAAGGCACTAAACCGGCAAATGTCCAGCTAATCTCCAACGTGAAAAGGCTCAGCAAGGAAAGCTCTTGCTAACAGCCCAGAAGCATTGCGACGCTTCTCTGGATGATTTGCCCACCAACACTTCACATCAGCTCAAGCCGGCTGCCCGGAGGAAAAGAGGCTAGGAAAGATCGTAGCAGGCACGGTTGTTGCTGCACGAGAAGTGCCTGCTCCGGAGGCTTCTTGCGAGCAGCGCTAAAAGCACGCGAACATCGCGTTTCTGTGCTTTCCTGAACAGCTTGCGCTGGGACAGTTACAGCCGTGTTTTGCAAGCTGTCCGGGGTTCTGAGGCACTAAAAGTGCGGATGTGTGGCGACTGTGCAAGACGAGAACCGGCTGCTCTGAAAGCCCTTCCTGCTCGTCACGTACGCTTTCTAGCAGCTCTACGGACACACACGCGTCAGCCTCTTCACTGTCCTACACAGCTAGCACGCTGGCAGTTACCGTCAACTTGGAAGCAGCCGCGCAGAAGGCACTCGCCCTGCAACCGGCGAACAGCGCACATTCGCGGCTACACGCGAGCTGGCCGCACTCGGAGCTTTCGCGGCTCTTCTCTCGCTCTTTCCCGCAGAGCTCCGGCGATGCACAACTCGAACCGCGAAAGCCGCAATGAGCTTTGTGCAAGCTGCGCAGAAGAAACAAGGCACTAAACCGGCAAATGTCCAGCTAATCTCCAACGTGAAAAGGCTCAGCAAGGAAAGCTCTTGCTAACAGCCCAGAAGCATTGCGACGCTTCTCTGGATGATTTGCCCACCAACACTTCACATCAGCTCAAGCCGGCTGCCCGGAGGAAAAGAGGCTAGGAAAGATCGTAGCAGGCACGGTTGTTGCTGCACGAGAAGTGCCTGCTCCGGAGGCTTCTTGCGAGCAGCGCTAAAAGCACGCGAACATCGCGTTTCTGTGCTTTCCTGAACAGCTTGCGCTGGGACAGTTACAGCCGTGTTTTGCAAGCTGTCCGGGGTTCTGAGGCACTAAAAGTGCGGATGTGTGGCGACTGTGCAAGACGAGAACCGGCTGCTCTGAAAGCCCTTCCTGCTCGTCACGTACGCTTTCTAGCAGCTCTACGGACACACACGCGTCAGCCTCTTCACTGTCCTACACAGCTAGCACGCTGGCAGTTACCGTCAACTTGGAAGCAGCCGCGCAGAAGGCACTCGCCCTGCAACCGGCGAACAGCGCACATTCGCGGCTACACGCGAGCTGGCCGCACTCGGAGCTTTCGCGGCTCTTCTCTCGCTCTTTCCCGCAGAGCTCCGGCGATGCACAACTCGAACCGCGAAAGCCGCAATGAGCTTTGTGCAAGCTGCGCAGAAGAAACAAGGCACTAAACCGGCAAATGTCCAGCTAATCTCCAACGTGAAAAGGCTCAGCAAGGAAAGCTCTTGCTAACAGCCCAGAAGCATTGCGACGCTTCTCTGGATGATTTGCCCACCAACACTTCACATCAGCTCAAGCCGGCTGCCCGGAGGAAAAGAGGCTAGGAAAGATCGTAGCAGGCACGCTTGTTGCTGCACGAGAAGTGCCTGCTCCGGAGGCTTCTTGCGAGCAGCGCTAAAAGCACGCGAACATCGCGTTTCTGTGCTTTCCTGAACAGCTTGCGCTGGGACAGTTACAGCCGTGTTTTGCAAGCTGTCCGGGGTTCTGAGGCACTAAAAGTGCGGATGTGTGGCGACTGTGCAAGACGAGAACCGGCTGCTCTGAAAGCCCTTCCTGCTCGTCACGTACGCTTTCTAGCAGCTCTACGGACACACACGCGTCAGCCTCTTCACTGTCCTACACAGCTAGCACGCTGGCAGTTACCGTCAACTTGGAAGCAGCCGCGCAGAAGGCAGTCGCCCTGCAACCGGCGAACAGCGCACATTCGCGGCTACACGCGAGCTGGCCGCACTCGGAGCTTTCGCGGCTCTTCTCTCGCTCTTTCCCGCAGAGCTCCGGCGATGCACAACTCGAACCGCGAAAGCCGCAATGAGCTTTGTGCAAGCTGCGCAGAAGAAACAAGGCACTAAACCGGCAAATGTCCAGCTAATCTCCAACGTGAAAAGGGTCAGCAAGGAAAGCTCTTGCTAACAGCCCAGAAGCATTGCGACGCTTCTCTGGATGATTTGCCCACCAACACTTCACATCAGCTCAAGCCGGCTGCCCGGAGGAAAAGAGGCTAGGAAAGATCGTAGCAGGCACGGTTGTTGCTGCACGAGAAGTGCCTGCTCCGGAGGCTTCTTGCGAGCAGCGCTAAAAGCACGCGAACATCGCGTTTCTGTGCTTTCCTGAACAGCTTGCGCTGGGACAGTTACAGCCGTGTTTTGCAAGCTGTCCGGGGTTCTGAGGCACTAAAAGTGCGGATGTGTGGCGACTGTGCAAGACGAGAACCGGCTGCTCTGAAAGCCCTTCCTGCTCGTCACGTACGCTTTCTAGCAGCTCTACGGACACACACGCGTCAGCCTCTTCACTGTCCTACACAGCTAGCACGCTGGCAGTTACCGTCAACTTGGAAGCAGCCGCGCAGAAGGCAGTCGCCCTGCAACCGGCGAACAGCGCACATTCGCGGCTACACGCGAGCTGGCCGCACTCGGAGCTTTCGCGGCTCTTCTCTCGCTCTTTCCCGCAGAGCTCCGGCGATGCACAACTCGAACCGCGAAAGCCGCAATGAGCTTTGTGCAAGCTGCGCAGAAGAAACAAGGCACTAAACCGGCAAATGTCCAGCTAATCTCCAACGTGAAAAGGCTCAGCAAGGAAAGCTCTTGCTAACAGCCCAGAAGCATTGCGACGCTTCTCTGGATGATTTGCCCACCAACACTTCACATCAGCTCAAGCCGGCTGCCCGGAGGAAAAGAGGCTAGGAAAGATCGTAGCAGGCACGGTTGTTGCTGCACGAGAAGTGCCTGCTCCGGAGGCTTCTTGCGAGCAGCGCTAAAAGCACGCGAACATCGCGTTTCTGTGCTTTCCTGAACAGCTTGCGCTGGGACAGTTACAGCCGTGTTTTGCAAGCTGTCCGGGGTTCTGAGGCACTAAAAGTGCGGATGTGTGGCGACTGTCCAAGACGAGAACCGGCTGCTCTGAAAGCCCTTCCTGCTCGTCACGTACGCTTTCTAGCAGCTCTACGGACACACACGCGTCAGCCTCTTCACTGTCCTACACAGCTAGCACGCTGGCAGTTACCGTCAACTTGGAAGCAGCCGCGCAGAAGGCAGTCGCCCTGCAACCGGCGAACAGCGCACATTCGCGGCTACACGCGAGCTGGCCGCACTCGGAGCTTTCGCGGCTCTTCTCTCGCTCTTTCCCGCAGAGCTCCGGCGATGCACAACTCGAACCGCGAAAGCCGCAATGAGCTTTGTGCAAGCTGCGCAGAAGAAACAAGGCACTAAACCGGCAAATGTCCAGCTAATCTCCAACGTGAAAAGGCTCAGCAAGGAAAGCTCTTGCTAACAGCCCAGAAGCATTGCGACGCTTCTCTGGATGATTTGCCCACCAACACTTCACATCAGCTCAAGCCGGCTGCCCGGAGGAAAAGAGGCTAGGAAAGATCGTAGCAGGCACGCTTGTTGCTGCACGAGAAGTGCCTGCTCCGGAGGCTTCTTGCGAGCAGCGCTAAAAGCACGCGAACATCGCGTTTCTGTGCTTTCCTGAACAGCTTGCGCTGGGACAGTTACAGCCGTGTTTTGCAAGCTGTCCGGGGTTCTGAGGCACTAAAAGTGCGGATGTGTGGCGACTGTGCAAGACGAGAACCGGCTGCTCTGAAAGCCCTTCCTGCTCGTCACGTACGCTTTCTAGCAGCTCTACGGACACACACGCGTCAGCCTCTTCACTGTCCTACACAGCTAGCACGCTGGCAGTTACCGTCAACTTGGAAGCAGCCGCGCAGAAGGCACTCGCCCTGCAACCGGCGAACAGCGCACATTCGCGGCTACACGCGAGCTGGCCGCACTCGGAGCTTTCGCGGCTCTTCTCTCGCTCTTTCCCGCAGAGCTCCGGCGATGCACAACTCGAACCGCGAAAGCCGCAATGAGCTTTGTGCAAGCTGCGCAGAAGAAACAAGGCACTAAACCGGCAAATGTCCAGCTAATCTCCAACGTGAAAAGGCTCAGCAAGGAAAGCTCTTGCTAACAGCCCAGAAGCATTGCGACGCTTCTCTGGATGATTTGCCCACCAACACTTCACATCAGCTCAAGCCGGCTGCCCGGAGGAAAAGAGGCTAGGAAAGATCGTAGCAGGCACGGTTGTTGCTGCACGAGAAGTGCCTGCTCCGGAGGCTTCTTGCGAGCAGCGCTAAAAGCACGCGAACATCGCGTTTCTGTGCTTTCCTGAACAGCTTGCGCTGGGACAGTTACAGCCGTGTTTTGCAAGCTGTCCGGGGTTCTGAGGCACTAAAAGTGCGGATGTGTGGCGACTGTGCAAGACGAGAGCCGGCTGCTCTGAAAGCCCTTCCTGCTCGTCACGTACGCTTTCTAGCAGCTCTACGGACACACACGCGTCAGCCTCTTCACTGTCCTACACAGCTAGCACGCTGGCAGTTACCGTCAACTTGGAAGCAGCCGCGCAGAAGGCAGTCGCCCTGCAACCGGCGAACAGCGCACATTCGCGGCTACACGCGAGCTGGCCGCACTCGGAGCTTTCGCGGCTCTTCTCTCGCTCTTTCCCGCAGAGCTCCGGCGATGCACAACTCGAACCGCGAAAGCCGCAATGAGCTTTGTGCAAGCTGCGCAGAAGAAACAAGGCACTAAACCGGCAAATGTCCAGCTAATCTCCAACGTGAAAAGGCTCAGCAAGGAAAGCTCTTGCTAACAGCCCAGAAGGTTTGCGACGCTTCTCTGGATGATTTGCCCACCAACACTTCACATCAGCTCAAGCCGGCTGCCCGGAGGAAAAGAGGCTAGGAAAGATCGTAGCAGGCACGGTTGTTGCTGCACGAGAAGTGCCTGCTCCGGAGGCTTCTTGCGAGCAGCGCTAAAAGCACGCGAACATCGCGTTTCTGTGCTTTCCTGAACAGCTTGCGCTGGGACAGTTACAGCCGTGTTTTGCAAGCTGTCCGGGGTTCTGAGGCACTAAAAGTGCGGATGTGTGGCGACTGTCCAAGACGAGAACCGGCTGCTCTGAAAGCCCTTCCTGCTCGTCACGTACGCTTTCTAGCAGCTCTACGGACACACACGCGTCAGCCTCTTCACTGTCCTACACAGCTAGCACGCTGGCAGTTACCGTCAACTTGGAAGCAGCCGCGCAGAAGGCAGTCGCCCTGCAACCGGCGAACAGCGCACATTCGCGGCTACACGCGAGCTGGCCGCACTCGGAGCTTTCGCGGCTCTTCTCTCGCTCTTTCCCGCAGAGCTCCGGCGATGCACAACTCGAACCGCGAAAGCCGCAATGAGCTTTGTGCAAGCTGCGCAGAAGAAACAAGGCACTAAACCGGCAAATGTCCAGCTAATCTCCAACGTGAAAAGGCTCAGCAAGGAAAGCTCTTGCTAACAGCCCAGAAGCATTGCGACGCTTCTCTGGATGATTTGCCCACCAACACTTCACATCAGCTCAAGCCGGCTGCCCGGAGGAAAAGAGGCTAGGAAAGATCGTAGCAGGCACGGTTGTTGCTGCACGAGAAGTGCCTGCTCCGGAGGCTTCTTGCGAGCAGCGCTAAAAGCACGCGAACATCGCGTTTCTGTGCTTTCCTGAACAGCTTGCGCTGGGACAGTTACAGCCGTGTTTTGCAAGCTGTCCGGGGTTCTGAGGCACTAAAAGTGCGGATGTGTGGCGACTGTGCAAGACGAGAACCGGCTGCTCTGAAAGCCCTTCCTGCTCGTCACGTACGCTTTCTAGCAGCTCTACGGACACACACGCGTCAGCCTCTTCACTGTCCTACACAGCTAGCACGCTGGCAGTTACCGTCAACTTGGAAGCAGCCGCGCAGAAGGCAGTCGCCCTGCAACCGGCGAACAGCGCACATTCGCGGCTACACGCGAGCTGGCCGCACTCGGAGCTTTCGCGGCTCTTCTCTCGCTCTTTCCCGCAGAGCTCCGGCGATGCACAACTCGAACCGCGAAAGCCGCAATGAGCTTTGTGCAAGCTGCGCAGAAGAAACAAGGCACTAAACCGGCAAATGTCCAGCTAATCTCCAACGTGAAAAGGCTCAGCAAGGAAAGCTCTTGCTAACAGCCCAGAAGGTTTGCGACGCTTCTCTGGATGATTTGCCCACCAACACTTCACATCAGCTCAAGCCGGCTGCCCGGAGGAAAAGAGGCTAGGAAAGATCGTAGCAGGCACGGTTGTTGCTGCACGAGAAGTGCCTGCTCCGGAGGCTTCTTGCGAGCAGCGCTAAAAGCACGCGAACATCGCGTTTCTGTGCTTTCCTGAACAGCTTGCGCTGGGACAGTTACAGCCGTGTTTTGCAAGCTGTCCGGGGTTCTGAGGCACTAAAAGTGCGGATGTGTGGCGACTGTGCAAGACGAGAACCGGCTGCTCTGAAAGCCCTTCCTGCTCGTCACGTACGCTTTCTAGCAGCTCTACGGACACACACGCGTCAGCCTCTTCACTGTCCTACACAGCTAGCACGCTGGCAGTTACCGTCAACTTGGAAGCAGCCGCGCAGAAGGCAGTCGCCCTGCAACCGGCGAACAGCGCACATTCGCGGCTACACGCGAGCTGGCCGCACTCGGAGCTTTCGCGGCTCTTCTCTCGCTCTTTCCCGCAGAGCTCCGGCGATGCACAACTCGAACCGCGAAAGCCGCAATGAGCTTTGTGCAAGCTGCGCAGAAGAAACAAGGCACTAAACCGGCAAATGTCCAGCTAATCTCCAACGTGAAAAGGCTCAGCAAGGAAAGCTCTTGCTAACAGCCCAGAAGCATTGCGACGCTTCTCTGGATGATTTGCCCACCAACACTTCACATCAGCTCAAGCCGGCTGCCCGGAGGAAAAGAGGCTAGGAAAGATCGTAGCAGGCACGGTTGTTGCTGCACGAGAAGTGCCTGCTCCGGAGGCTTCTTGCGAGCAGCGCTAAAAGCACGCGAACATCGCGTTTCTGTGCTTTCCTGAACAGCTTGCGCTGGGACAGTTACAGCCGTGTTTTGCAAGCTGTCCGGGGTTCTGAGGCACTAAAAGTGCGGATGTGTGGCGACTGTGCAAGACGAGAACCGGCTGCTCTGAAAGCCCTTCCTGCTCGTCACGTACGCTTTCTAGCAGCTCTACGGACACACACGCGTCAGCCTCTTCACTGTCCTACACAGCTAGCACGCTGGCAGTTACCGTCAACTTGGAAGCAGCCGCGCAGAAGGCAGTCGCCCTGCAACCGGCGAACAGCGCACATTCGCGGCTACACGCGAGCTGGCCGCACTCGGAGCTTTCGCGGCTCTTCTCTCGCTCTTTCCCGCAGAGCTCCGGCGATGCACAACTCGAACCGCGAAAGCCGCAATGAGCTTTGTGCAAGCTGCGCAGAAGAAACAAGGCACTAAACCGGCAAATGTCCAGCTAATCTCCAACGTGAAAAGGCTCAGCAAGGAAAGCTCTTGCTAACAGCCCAGAAGCATTGCGACGCTTCTCTGGATGATTTGCCCACCAACACTTCACATCAGCTCAAGCCGGCTGCCCGGAGGAAAAGAGGCTAGGAAAGATCGTAGCAGGCACGGTTGTTGCTGCACGAGAAGTGCCTGCTCCGGAGGCTTCTTGCGAGCAGCGCTAAAAGCACGCGAACATCGCGTTTCTGTGCTTTCCTGAACAGCTTGCGCTGGGACAGTTACAGCCGTGTTTTGCAAGCTGTCCGGGGTTCTGAGGCACTAAAAGTGCGGATGTGTGGCGACTGTGCAAGACGAGAACCGGCTGCTCTGAAAGCCCTTCCTGCTCGTCACGTACGCTTTCTAGCAGCTCTACGGACACACACGCGTCAGCCTCTTCACTGTCCTACACAGCTAGCACGCTGGCAGTTACCGTCAACTTGGAAGCAGCCGCGCAGAAGGCAGTCGCCCTGCAACCGGCGAACAGCGCACATTCGCGGCTACACGCGAGCTGGCCGCACTCGGAGCTTTCGCGGCTCTTCTCTCGCTCTTTCCCGCAGAGCTCCGGCGATGCACAACTCGAACCGCGAAAGCCGCAATGAGCTTTGTGCAAGCTGCGCAGAAGAAACAAGGCACTAAACCGGCAAATGTCCAGCTAATCTCCAACGTGAAAAGGCTCAGCAAGGAAAGCTCTTGCTAACAGCCCAGAAGCATTGCGACGCTTCTCTGGATGATTTGCCCACCAACACTTCACATCAGCTCAAGCCGGCTGCCCGGAGGAAAAGAGGCTAGGAAAGATCGTAGCAGGCACGGTTGTTGCTGCACGAGAAGTGCCTGCTCCGGAGGCTTCTTGCGAGCAGCGCTAAAAGCACGCGAACATCGCGTTTCTGTGCTTTCCTGAACAGCTTGCGCTGGGACAGTTACAGCCGTGTTTTGCAAGCTGTCCGGGGTTCTGAGGCACTAAAAGTGCGGATGTGTGGCGACTGTGCAAGACGAGAACCGGCTGCTCTGAAAGCCCTTCCTGCTCGTCACGTACGCTTTCTAGCAGCTCTACGGACACACACGCGTCAGCCTCTTCACTGTCCTACACAGCTAGCACGCTGGCAGTTACCGTCAACTTGGAAGCAGCCGCGCAGAAGGCAGTCGCCCTGCAACCGGCGAACAGCGCACATTCGCGGCTACACGCGAGCTGGCCGCACTCGGAGCTTTCGCGGCTCTTCTCTCGCTCTTTCCCGCAGAGCTCCGGCGATGCACAACTCGAACCGCGAAAGCCGCAATGAGCTTTGTGCAAGCTGCGCAGAAGAAACAAGGCACTAAACCGGCAAATGTCCAGCTAATCTCCAACGTGAAAAGGGTCAGCAAGGAAAGCTCTTGCTAACAGCCCAGAAGCATTGCGACGCTTCTCTGGATGATTTGCCCACCAACACTTCACATCAGCTCAAGCCGGCTGCCCGGAGGAAAAGAGGCTAGGAAAGATCGTAGCAGGCACGGTTGTTGCTGCACGAGAAGTGCCTGCTCCGGAGGCTTCTTGCGAGCAGCGCTAAAAGCACGCGAACATCGCGTTTCTGTGCTTTCCTGAACAGCTTGCGCTGGGACAGTTACAGCCGTGTTTTGCAAGCTGTCCGGGGTTCTGAGGCACTAAAAGTGCGGATGTGTGGCGACTGTGCAAGACGAGAACCGGCTGCTCTGAAAGCCCTTCCTGCTCGTCACGTACGCTTTCTAGCAGCTCTACGGACACACACGCGTCAGCCTCTTCACTGTCCTACACAGCTAGCACGCTGGCAGTTACCGTCAACTTGGAAGCAGCCGCGCAGAAGGCAGTCGCCCTGCAACCGGCGAACAGCGCACATTCGCGGCTACACGCGAGCTGGCCGCACTCGGAGCTTTCGCGGCTCTTCTCTCGCTCTTTCCCGCAGAGCTCCGGCGATGCACAACTCGAACCGCGAAAGCCGCAATGAGCTTTGTGCAAGCTGCGCAGAAGAAACAAGGCACTAAACCGGCAAATGTCCAGCTAATCTCCAACGTGAAAAGGCTCAGCAAGGAAAGCTCTTGCTAACAGCCCAGAAGCATTGCGACGCTTCTCTGGATGATTTGCCCACCAACACTTCACATCAGCTCAAGCCGGCTGCCCGGAGGAAAAGAGGCTAGGAAAGATCGTAGCAGGCACGGTTGTTGCTGCACGAGAAGTGCCTGCTCCGGAGGCTTCTTGCGAGCAGCGCTAAAAGCACGCGAACATCGCGTTTCTGTGCTTTCCTGAACAGCTTGCGCTGGGACAGTTACAGCCGTGTTTTGCAAGCTGTCCGGGGTTCTGAGGCACTAAAAGTGCGGATGTGTGGCGA
The DNA here is from genome assembly GCF_036417535.1 of Chlamydotis macqueenii. Lineage (NCBI taxonomy): Eukaryota > Metazoa > Chordata > Aves > Otidiformes > Otididae > Chlamydotis > Chlamydotis macqueenii. Next base: position 199,613 of record NW_028239158.1, read on the forward strand.
CTGTGCAAGACGAGAACCGGCTGCTCTGAAAGCCCTTCCTGCTCGTCACGTACGCTTTCTAGCAGCTCTACGGACACACACGCGTCAGCCTCTTCACTGTCCTACACAGCTAGCACGCTGGCAGTTACCGTCAACTTGGAAGCAGCCGCGCAGAAGGCAGTCGCCCTGCAACCGGCGAACAGCGCACATTCGCGGCTACACGCGAGCTGGCCGCACTCGGAGCTTTCGCGGCTCTTCTCTCGCTCTTTCCCGCAGAGCTCCGGCGATGCACAACTCGAACCGCGAAAGCCGCAATGAGCTTTGTGCAAGCTGCGCAGAAGAAACAAGGCACTAAACCGGCAAATGTCCAGCTAATCTCCAACGTGAAAAGGCTCAGCAAGGAAAGCTCTTGCTAACAGCCCAGAAGCATTGCGACGCTTCTCTGGATGATTTGCCCACCAACACTTCACATCAGCTCAAGCCGGCTGCCCGGAGGAAAAGAGGCTAGGAAAGATCGTAGCAGGCACGGTTGTTGCTGCACGAGAAGTGCCTGCTCCGGAGGCTTCTTGCGAGCAGCGCTAAAAGCACGCGAACATCGCGTTTCTGTGCTTTCCTGAACAGCTTGCGCTGGGACAGTTACAGCCGTGTTTTGCAAGCTGTCCGGGGTTCTGAGGCACTAAAAGTGCGGATGTGTGGCGACTGTGCAAGACGAGAACCGGCTGCTCTGAAAGCCCTTCCTGCTCGTCACGTACGCTTTCTAGCAGCTCTACGGACACACACGCGTCAGCCTCTTCACTGTCCTACACAGCTAGCACGCTGGCAGTTACCGTCAACTTGGAAGCAGCCGCGCAGAAGGCAGTCGCCCTGCAACCGGCGAACAGCGCACATTCGCGGCTACACGCGAGCTGGCCGCACTCGGAGCTTTCGCGGCTCTTCTCTCGCTCTTTCCCGCAGAGCTCCGGCGATGCACAACTCGAACCGCGAAAGCCGCAATGAGCTTTGTGCAAGCTGCGCAGAAGAAACAAGGCACTAAACCGGCAAATGTCCAGCTAATCTCCAACGTGAAAAGGCTCAGCAAGGAAAGCTCTTGCTAACAGCCCAGAAGCATTGCGACGCTTCTCTGGATGATTTGCCCACCAACACTTCACATCAGCTCAAGCCGGCTGCCCGGAGGAAAAGAGGCTAGGAAAGATCGTAGCAGGCACGGTTGTTGCTGCACGAGAAGTGCCTGCTCCGGAGGCTTCTTGCGAGCAGCGCTAAAAGCACGCGAACATCGCGTTTCTGTGCTTTCCTGAACAGCTTGCGCTGGGACAGTTACAGCCGTGTTTTGCAAGCTGTCCGGGGTTCTGAGGCACTAAAAGTGCGGATGTGTGGCGACTGTGCAAGACGAGAACCGGCTGCTCTGAAAGCCCTTCCTGCTCGTCACGTACGCTTTCTAGCAGCTCTACGGACACACACGCGTCAGCCTCTTCACTGTCCTACACAGCTAGCACGCTGGCAGTTACCGTCAACTTGGAAGCAGCCGCGCAGAAGGCAGTCGCCCTGCAACCGGCGAACAGCGCACATTCGCGGCTACACGCGAGCTGGCCGCACTCGGAGCTTTCGCGGCTCTTCTCTCGCTCTTTCCCGCAGAGCTCCGGCGATGCACAACTCGAACCGCGAAAGCCGCAATGAGCTTTGTGCAAGCTGCGCAGAAGAAACAAGGCACTAAACCGGCAAATGTCCAGCTAATCTCCAACGTGAAAAGGCTCAGCAAGGAAAGCTCTTGCTAACAGCCCAGAAGCATTGCGACGCTTCTCTGGATGATTTGCCCACCAACACTTCACATCAGCTCAAGCCGGCTGCCCGGAGGAAAAGAGGCTAGGAAAGATCGTAGCAGGCACGGTTGTTGCTGCACGAGAAGTGCCTGCTCCGGAGGCTTCTTGCGAGCAGCGCTAAAAGCACGCGAACATCGCGTTTCTGTGCTTTCCTGAACAGCTTGCGCTGGGACAGTTACAGCCGTGTTTTGCAAGCTGTCCGGGGTTCTGAGGCACTAAAAGTGCGGATGTGTGGCGACTGTGCAAGACGAGAACCGGCTGCTCTGAAAGCCCTTCCTGCTCGTCACGTACGCTTTCTAGCAGCTCTACGGACACACACGCGTCAGCCTCTTCACTGTCCTACACAGCTAGCACGCTGGCAGTTACCGTCAACTTGGAAGCAGCCGCGCAGAAGGCAGTCGCCCTGCAACCGGCGAACAGCGCACATTCGCGGCTACACGCGAGCTGGCCGCACTCGGAGCTTTCGCGGCTCTTCTCTCGCTCTTTCCCGCAGAGCTCCGGCGATGCACAACTCGAACCGCGAAAGCCGCAATGAGCTTTGTGCAAGCTGCGCAGAAGAAACAAGGCACTAAACCGGCAAATGTCCAGCTAATCTCCAACGTGAAAAGGCTCAGCAAGGAAAGCTCTTGCTAACAGCCCAGAAGCATTGCGACGCTTCTCTGGATGATTTGCCCACCAACACTTCACATCAGCTCAAGCCGGCTGCCCGGAGGAAAAGAGGCTAGGAAAGATCGTAGCAGGCACGGTTGTTGCTGCACGAGAAGTGCCTGCTCCGGAGGCTTCTTGCGAGCAGCGCTAAAAGCACGCGAACATCGCGTTTCTGTGCTTTCCTGAACAGCTTGCGCTGGGACAGTTACAGCCGTGTTTTGCAAGCTGTCCGGGGTTCTGAGGCACTAAAAGTGCGGATGTGTGGCGACTGTGCAAGACGAGAACCGGCTGCTCTGAAAGCCCTTCCTGCTCGTCACGTACGCTTTCTAGCAGCTCTACGGACACACACGCGTCAGCCTCTTCACTGTCCTACACAGCTAGCACGCTGGCAGTTACCGTCAACTTGGAAGCAGCCGCGCAGAAGGCAGTCGCCCTGCAACCGGCGAACAGCGCACATTCGCGGCTACACGCGAGCTGGCCGCACTCGGAGCTTTCGCGGCTCTTCTCTCGCTCTTTCCCGCAGAGCTCCGGCGATGCACAACTCGAACCGCGAAAGCCGCAATGAGCTTTGTGCAAGCTGCGCAGAAGAAACAAGGCACTAAACCGGCAAATGTCCAGCTAATCTCCAACGTGAAAAGGCTCAGCAAGGAAAGCTCTTGCTAACAGCCCAGAAGCATTGCGACGCTTCTCTGGATGATTTGCCCACCAACACTTCACATCAGCTCAAGCCGGCTGCCCGGAGGAAAAGAGGCTAGGAAAGATCGTAGCAGGCACGGTTGTTGCTGCACGAGAAGTGCCTGCTCCGGAGGCTTCTTGCGAGCAGCGCTAAAAGCACGCGAACATCGCGTTTCTGTGCTTTCCTGAACAGCTTGCGCTGGGACAGTTACAGCCGTGTTTTGCAAGCTGTCCGGGGTTCTGAGGCACTAAAAGTGCGGATGTGTGGCGACTGTGCAAGACGAGAACCGGCTGCTCTGAAAGCCCTTCCTGCTCGTCACGTACGCTTTCTAGCAGCTCTACGGACACACACGCGTCAGCCTCTTCACTGTCCTACACAGCTAGCACACTGGCAGTTACCGTCAACTTGGAAGCAGCCGCGCAGAAGGCAGTCGCCCTGCAACCGGCGAACAGCGCACATTCGCGGCTACACGCGAGCTGGCCGCACTCGGAGCTTTCGCGGCTCTTCTCTCGCTCTTTCCCGCAGAGCTCCGGCGATGCACAACTCGAACCGCGAAAGCCGCAATGAGCTTTGTGCAAGCTGCGCAGAAGAAACAAGGCACTAAACCGGCAAATGTCCAGCTAATCTCCAACGTGAAAAGGCTCAGCAAGGAAAGCTCTTGCTAACAGCCCAGAAGCATTGCGACGCTTCTCTGGATGATTTGCCCACCAACACTTCACATCAGCTCAAGCCGGCTGCCCGGAGGAAAAGAGGCTAGGAAAGATCGTAGCAGGCACGGTTGTTGCTGCACGAGAAGTGCCTGCTCCGGAGGCTTCTTGCGAGCAGCGCTAAAAGCACGCGAACATCGCGTTTCTGTGCTTTCCTGAACAGCTTGCGCTGGGACAGTTACAGCCGTGTTTTGCAAGCTGTCCGGGGTTCTGAGGCACTAAAAGTGCGGATGTGTGGCGACTGTGCAAGACGAGAACCGGCTGCTCTGAAAGCCCTTCCTGCTCGTCACGTACGCTTTCTAGCAGCTCTACGGACACACACGCGTCAGCCTCTTCACTGTCCTACACAGCTAGCACGCTGGCAGTTACCGTCAACTTGGAAGCAGCCGCGCAGAAGGCAGTCGCCCTGCAACCGGCGAACAGCGCACATTCGCGGCTACACGCGAGCTGGCCGCACTCGGAGCTTTCGCGGCTCTTCTCTCGCTCTTTCCCGCAGAGCTCCGGCGATGCACAACTCGAACCGCGAAAGCCGCAATGAGCTTTGTGCAAGCTGCGCAGAAGAAACAAGGCACTAAACCGGCAAATGTCCAGCTAATCTCCAACGTGAAAAGGCTCAGCAAGGAAAGCTCTTGCTAACAGCCCAGAAGCATTGCGACGCTTCTCTGGATGATTTGCCCACCAACACTTCACATCAGCTCAAGCCGGCTGCCCGGAGGAAAAGAGGCTAGGAAAGATCGTAGCAGGCACGGTTGTTGCTGCACGAGAAGTGCCTGCTCCGGAGGCTTCTTGCGAGCAGCGCTAAAAGCACGCGAACATCGCGTTTCTGTGCTTTCCTGAACAGCTTGCGCTGGGACAGTTACAGCCGTGTTTTGCAAGCTGTCCGGGGTTCTGAGGCACTAAAAGTGCGGATGTGTGGCGACTGTCCAAGACGAGAACCGGCTGCTCTGAAAGCCCTTCCTGCTCGTCACGTACGCTTTCTAGCAGCTCTACGGACACACACGCGTCAGCCTCTTCACTGTCCTACACAGCTAGCACGCTGGCAGTTACCGTCAACTTGGAAGCAGCCGCGCAGAAGGCAGTCGCCCTGCAACCGGCGAACAGCGCACATTCGCGGCTACACGCGAGCTGGCCGCACTCGGAGCTTTCGCGGCTCTTCTCTCGCTCTTTCCCGCAGAGCTCCGGCGATGCACAACTCGAACCGCGAAAGCCGCAATGAGCTTTGTGCAAGCTGCGCAGAAGAAACAAGGCACTAAACCGGCAAATGTCCAGCTAATCTCCAACGTGAAAAGGCTCAGCAAGGAAAGCTCTTGCTAACAGCCCAGAAGCATTGCGACGCTTCTCTGGATGATTTGCCCACCAACACTTCACATCAGCTCAAGCCGGCTGCCCGGAGGAAAAGAGGCTAGGAAAGATCGTAGCAGGCACGGTTGTTGCTGCACGAGAAGTGCCTGCTCCGGAGGCTTCTTGCGAGCAGCGCTAAAAGCACGCGAACATCGCGTTTCTGTGCTTTCCTGAACAGCTTGCGCTGGGACAGTTACAGCCGTGTTTTGCAAGCTGTCCGGGGTTCTGAGGCACTAAAAGTGCGGATGTGTGGCGACTGTGCAAGACGAGAACCGGCTGCTCTGAAAGCCCTTCCTGCTCGTCACGTACGCTTTCTAGCAGCTCTACGGACACACACGCGTCAGCCTCTTCACTGTCCTACACAGCTAGCACGCTGGCAGTTACCGTCAACTTGGAAGCAGCCGCGCAGAAGGCACTCGCCCTGCAACCGGCGAACAGCGCACATTCGCGGCTACACGCGAGCTGGCCGCACTCGGAGCTTTCGCGGCTCTTCTCTCGCTCTTTCCCGCAGAGCTCCGGCGATGCACAACTCGAACCGCGAAAGCCGCAATGAGCTTTGTGCAAGCTGCGCAGAAGAAACAAGGCACTAAACCGGCAAATGTCCAGCTAATCTCCAACGTGAAAAGGCTCAGCAAGGAAAGCTCTTGCTAACAGCCCAGAAGCATTGCGACGCTTCTCTGGATGATTTGCCCACCAACACTTCACATCAGCTCAAGCCGGCTGCCCGGAGGAAAAGAGGCTAGGAAAGATCGTAGCAGGCACGGTTGTTGCTGCACGAGAAGTGCCTGCTCCGGAGGCTTCTTGCGAGCAGCGCTAAAAGCACGCGAACATCGCGTTTCTGTGCTTTCCTGAACAGCTTGCGCTGGGACAGTTACAGCCGTGTTTTGCAAGCTGTCCGGGGTTCTGAGGCACTAAAAGTGCGGATGTGTGGCGACTGTGCAAGACGAGAACCGGCTGCTCTGAAAGCCCTTCCTGCTCGTCACGTACGCTTTCTAGCAGCTCTACGGACACACACGCGTCAGCCTCTTCACTGTCCTACACAGCTAGCACGCTGGCAGTTACCGTCAACTTGGAAGCAGCCGCGCAGAAGGCAGTCGCCCTGCAACCGGCGAACAGCGCACATTCGCGGCTACACGCGAGCTGGCCGCACTCGGAGCTTTCGCGGCTCTTCTCTCGCTCTTTCCCGCAGAGCTCCGGCGATGCACAACTCGAACCGCGAAAGCCGCAATGAGCTTTGTGCAAGCTGCGCAGAAGAAACAAGGCACTAAACCGGCAAATGTCCAGCTAATCTCCAACGTGAAAAGGCTCAGCAAGGAAAGCTCTTGCTAACAGCCCAGAAGCATTGCGACGCTTCTCTGGATGATTTGCCCACCAACACTTCACATCAGCTCAAGCCGGCTGCCCGGAGGAAAAGAGGCTAGGAAAGATCGTAGCAGGCACGGTTGTTGCTGCACGAGAAGTGCCTGCTCCGGAGGCTTCTTGCGAGCAGCGCTAAAAGCACGCGAACATCGCGTTTCTGTGCTTTCCTGAACAGCTTGCGCTGGGACAGTTACAGCCGTGTTTTGCAAGCTGTCCGGGGTTCTGAGGCACTAAAAGTGCGGATGTGTGGCGACTGTGCAAGACGAGAACCGGCTGCTCTGAAAGCCCTTCCTGCTCGTCACGTACGCTTTCTAGCAGCTCTACGGACACACACGCGTCAGCCTCTTCACTGTCCTACACAGCTAGCACGCTGGCAGTTACCGTCAACTTGGAAGCAGCCGCGCAGAAGGCAGTCGCCCTGCAACCGGCGAACAGCGCACATTCGCGGCTACACGCGAGCTGGCCGCACTCGGAGCTTTCGCGGCTCTTCTCTCGCTCTTTCCCGCAGAGCTCCGGCGATGCACAACTCGAACCGCGAAAGCCGCAATGAGCTTTGTGCAAGCTGCGCAGAAGAAACAAGGCACTAAACCGGCAAATGTCCAGCTAATCTCCAACGTGAAAAGGCTCAGCAAGGAAAGCTCTTGCTAACAGCCCAGAAGCATTGCGACGCTTCTCTGGATGATTTGCCCACCAACACTTCACATCAGCTCAAGCCGGCTGCCCGGAGGAAAAGAGGCTAGGAAAGATCGTAGCAGGCACGGTTGTTGCTGCACGAGAAGTGCCTGCTCCGGAGGCTTCTTGCGAGCAGCGCTAAAAGCACGCGAACATCGCGTTTCTGTGCTTTCCTGAACAGCTTGCGCTGGGACAGTTACAGCCGTGTTTTGCAAGCTGTCCGGGGTTCTGAGGCACTAAAAGTGCGGATGTGTGGCGACTGTCCAAGACGAGAACCGGCTGCTCTGAAAGCCCTTCCTGCTCGTCACGTACGCTTTCTAGCAGCTCTACGGACACACACGCGTCAGCCTCTTCACTGTCCTACACAGCTAGCACGCTGGCAGTTACCGTCAACTTGGAAGCAGCCGCGCAGAAGGCAGTCGCCCTGCAACCGGCGAACAGCGCACATTCGCGGCTACACGCGAGCTGGCCGCACTCGGAGCTTTCGCGGCTCTTCTCTCGCTCTTTCCCGCAGAGCTCCGGCGATGCACAACTCGAACCGCGAAAGCCGCAATGAGCTTTGTGCAAGCTGCGCAGAAGAAACAAGGCACTAAACCGGCAAATGTCCAGCTAATCTCCAACGTGAAAAGGCTCAGCAAGGAAAGCTCTTGCTAACAGCCCAGAAGCATTGCGACGCTTCTCTGGATGATTTGCCCACCAACACTTCACATCAGCTCAAGCCGGCTGCCCGGAGGAAAAGAGGCTAGGAAAGATCGTAGCAGGCACGGTTGTTGCTGCACGAGAAGTGCCTGCTCCGGAGGCTTCTTGCGAGCAGCGCTAAAAGCACGCGAACATCGCGTTTCTGTGCTTTCCTGAACAGCTTGCGCTGGGACAGTTACAGCCGTGTTTTGCAAGCTGTCCGGGGTTCTGAGGCACTAAAAGTGCGGATGTGTGGCGACTGTCCAAGACGAGAACCGGCTGCTCTGAAAGCCCTTCCTGCTCGTCACGTACGCTTTCTAGCAGCTCTACGGACACACACGCGTCAGCCTCTTCACTGTCCTACACAGCTAGCACGCTGGCAGTTACCGTCAACTTGGAAGCAGCCGCGCAGAAGGCAGTCGCCCTGCAACCGGCGAACAGCGCACATTCGCGGCTACACGCGAGCTGGCCGCACTCGGAGCTTTCGCGGCTCTTCTCTCGCTCTTTCCCGCAGAGCTCCGGCGATGCACAACTCGAACCGCGAAAGCCGCAATGAGCTTTGTGCAAGCTGCGCAGAAGAAACAAGGCACTAAACCGGCAAATGTCCAGCTAATCTCCAACGTGAAAAGGGTCAGCAAGGAAAGCTCTTGCTAACAGCCCAGAAGCATTGCGACGCTTCTCTGGATGATTTGCCCACCAACACTTCACATCAGCTCAAGCCGGCTGCCCGGAGGAAAAGAGGCTAGGAAAGATCGTAGCAGGCACGGTTGTTGCTGCACGAGAAGTGCCTGCTCCGGAGGCTTCTTGCGAGCAGCGCTAAAAGCACGCGAACATCGCGTTTCTGTGCTTTCCTGAACAGCTTGCGCTGGGACAGTTACAGCCGTGTTTTGCAAGCTGTCCGGGGTTCTGAGGCACTAAAAGTGCGGATGTGTGGCGACTGTCCAAGACGAGAACCGGCTGCTCTGAAAGCCCTTCCTGCTCGTCACGTACGCTTTCTAGCAGCTCTACGGACACACACGCGTCAGCCTCTTCACTGTCCTACACAGCTAGCACGCTGGCAGTTACCGTCAACTTGGAAGCAGCCGCGCAGAAGGCAGTCGCCCTGCAACCGGCGAACAGCGCACATTCGCGGCTACACGCGAGCTGGCCGCACTCGGAGCTTTCGCGGCTCTTCTCTCGCTCTTTCCCGCAGAGCTCCGGCGATGCACAACTCGAACCGCGAAAGCCGCAATGAGCTTTGTGCAAGCTGCGCAGAAGAAACAAGGCACTAAACCGGCAAATGTCCAGCTAATCTCCAACGTGAAAAGGGTCAGCAAGGAAAGCTCTTGCTAACAGCCCAGAAGCATTGCGACGCTTCTCTGGATGATTTGCCCACTAACACTTCACATCAGCTCAAGCCGGCTGCCCGGAGGAAAAGAGGCTAGGAAAGATCGTAGCAGGCACGGTTGTTGCTGCACGAGAAGTGCCTGCTCCGGAGGCTTCTTGCGAGCAGCGCTAAAAGCACGCGAACATCGCGTTTCTGTGCTTTCCTGAACAGCTTGCGCTGGGACAGTTACAGCCGTGTTTTGCAAGCTGTCCGGGGTTCTGAGGCACTAAAAGTGCGGATGTGTGGCGACTGTCCAAGACGAGAGCCGGCTGCTCTGAAAGCCCTTCCTGCTCGTCACGTACGCTTTCTAGCAGCTCTACGGACACACACGCGTCAGCCTCTTCACTGTCCTACACAGCTAGCACGCTGGCAGTTACCGTCAACTTGGAAGCAGCCGCGCAGAAGGCAGTCGCCCTCCAGCCGGCGAACAGCGCATCATCGCGGCTACACGCGAGCTGGCCGCACTCGGAGCTTTCGCGGCTCTTCTCTCGCTCTTTCCCGCAGAGCTCCGGCGATGCACAACTCGAACCGCGAAAGCCGCAATAAGCTTTGTGCAAGCTGCGCAGAAGAAACAAGGCACTAAACCGGCAAATGTCCAGCTAATCTCCCACATGAAAAGGGTCAGCAAGGAAAGCTCTTGCTGCTCTTCACTCGCTCTTGCTAACAGCCCAGAAGCATTGCTACACTTCTCTGGATGATTTGCCCACCAACACTTCACATCAGCTCAAGCCGGCTGCCCGGAGGAAAAGAGGCTAGGAAAGGTCGTAGCAGGCACGGTTGTTGCCGCACGAGAAGTGCCTGCTCCGGAGGCTTCTTGCGAGCAGCGCTAAAAGCACGCGAACATCGCGTTTCTGTGCTTTCCTGAACAGCTTGCGCTGGGACAGTTACAGCCGTGTTTTGCAAGCTGTCCGGGGTTCTGAGGCACTAAAAGTCCGGATGCGTGGCGACTGTCCAAGACGAGAGCCGGCTGCTCTGAAAGCCCTTCCTGCTCTTCACGTACGCTTTCTAGCAGCTCTACGGACACACACGCGTCAGCCTCTTCACTGTCCTACACAGCTAGCACGCTGGCAGTTACCGTCAACTTGGAAGCAGCCGCGGAGAAGGAAGTCAGACAATTACTCCAACACCTGAAATGCCTGCTCTAAAAGTTCTTGCTGCTCCTCACCGACTCTTCCCACCACATCTACAGGCTCAGAAACATTGAGTCTCTGGGCTTTCCTCCACCAGCAGGACTCTGACACTTACCATCACCTAGAGCTGCTGCACAGTGAGAAATAAATCTTAAAAATCACTAACTCAGACGATTGCTTTAACACCAAAAGTGCCACCTCTGAAAGTTTACTGGTGTACATGGTGGCAAAAGTCGGAGTCCTGATTGTCTAGGAAAGAACGGAGCCCCAGTGTTGCTGGGCTTGTAGATGCGGTTGCAAGAGCCACTGAGGGGTTTTCAGAGCTGGCACTTCTGGTGTGGGATCTATCATCCAACGTTCATGATATATAAGAGTGTTTTCACTGGGCGGCCATAAGTACACCGTGGTAAACGTTGGAGTGCTGGTGTTCTAGGAAATCTCGCAGTCCCAATATTTGTGAGCCTGTAGATGCGGCGGCAAGAGCCGGGCAGGAGAAGCAAGAGCTTTCAGAAATGTCACTTCTGGTGTGGGAGCAGTCTTCTGACGTTTGTGATTTTTAAGATTTTTTTCAAAAGGGACTGCTGAGTTGAGGTGATGGTAGACGTCGGAGTCCTGGTGTCCCAGGAAATGCCGGATCCCCAATGTTTGTGAGCCTGTAGATGTGGTGCCTAGAGCTGGTGAGAAGCAGCAAGACATTCCAGAGCTGACACTTCTGGTGTGGGAGCAGCTGTCTGACATTCACCATTTTTAAGCTGTGGTTTAACACTAGGCGGACAGCTCGAGCTGGTGTTAAACGTCGGAGTCCTGGTGGTCTAAGAAATCCCGGAGCCCCAATGTTTCCTGGCCTGTAGATTTTTTTTATGCCTGTAGATCTTTACCACCCTGTCCTGGTGGTCTAGGAAAGCCCGGAGCCCCAGAGTTTGGAGCCTGTATGTGTGGTAGCAAGAGCCGGTGAGGAGCAGCAAGGGTATTCAGAGCTGGTCACCATGTAACAAAAGGTTCAGGATTTTTAAGATTTTTTCCCACTGAGCAGTAGGGACTGTTTCTCACTCCTTACAAATGAGTCCTTCGTCAGGAAAAGAAAAAAAAAACAGACTTCCTCTTCCATTAATTGTTTCTCTAAGCTATATGGGTACATGACTATGTTTTATAACTGTATTCTTGTCCTGGTTCTGGCTAGGATAGAGTTAATATTTACCTGAGCTGGGTGGAGTACTGAAGCTGGTAGCCCCTATGGCTGGGATAGTTAACTAATCAGCTAACTGCTGGGGCTCAGTATGTAAGTGAGGAGGGTGGTGAAAGGAGCCTCCTGCTACGTGGAAGAAACTAGGTGTGGAGATTTGTTGTAAGCCATTATACTATATTTGTATTGCATCACTGTTTTGTTTTCTTCTGTCATTACTGTTAAATTTACTTTTTGTTCAATCTCAACCCACGGGTTTGGTTTTTTTCCTGGTTTTCTTTTGTTTACCAAATCTCCCCCTGTTCTCTTGGAGAGTGGGGGGGGAGTGAGAGAGAGACTGCGTAGTCTGGTCCCGATCGGGGCTGAACTACAACAATTCTTTAAGAGCATACATATATAGTTGTGATTAACTTATTGTCCCCTATATCAATCCCCCCTTTTTATCACACTAAGTAAATTCTTTTACTTAAACAGTTTCCCTGAATGATATGAAGCATCATACATGGTTTTGTTAGTGGGGGGGGGGCTAAGGTGGTAGCTTCTGTAGGAAACTGCTAGAAGTCGCTCCCCTTTGTTCAGTGGACTCGGCCGGGCCTAGAGCGGACCCGCTGCTGGCCAAGGCCAAGCCAATTGGTAGCAGAATGTCCCATGATAATGCCTCTGTGATAACGTATTCAAATAGGGGAAAACAGAAAAAAAAAAAAAAGGGAGAGATGTGAAGCAGCTGAGCGGGGGGCAGAGGCACAGAGGGGGAGGCGCAGGCCTTATGGGCCTTGCAGGCCTCACCCTCTGGCCTCTCGCCAAGCGGCTGACTGGGCCCGAATTGGTCCGGCCCGGCTGCAGGAAGTGGAGAGGAGAGGAGAAGTGAATAAGATGTAAAAAGGATCCTGAGAGACATCTACCAGCCTGTTGTGAGGAACGGCTGCAGATGCCCAGGTCAGTTCAGAAGGAGTGGGAGGAGTAATGCGGCTCCTGGCCAAGATTCCCCTGCAGCCTGTGGTGACGACCATGGTGGAGCAGGTTGTCCCCCTGCAGCCCATGGAGGTCCACGGAGGGGCAGAGATCCACTTGGAGCCCGTGAAGGATCCTGTACTGGGGGAGGTGGATGCCTGAAGGCAGCTGTGGCCCATGGAGGGCCCGCTGGGACAGCCGTTCTGGAGAGACTGCACCCCGTGGAAGAGATGACCCATGCCGGAGCAGTTTCAGGAAGGACTGTGGCGTACGGGTGGGACCCCACAACAGAGCAGGGGAGGAATGCGAGTTCTTCCCCCAACCATGAAGCAGCAGTGTAAAACAACGCGTGATGAACTGACCGCAATCCCCATTCCCTCTTCCCCCTCCTGTGCCACTCGGGGGGGGGAAGGTAGTAGAGATAATGTTAAGCTTGGGAAGAGGGAGGGGTGGAGGGAGGTTATCTTGTTCTCTGTCTCATTATCTTGCTGTTTGTAGTAATAAATGAATAGTTTTCCCCAAGAGGAGTCTGTTTTGCCCGTGATGGTAACTTTAAGGATTTCTCCCTGTCCTTATCTCAAACCTCGAGCCGTTTTTCCTTACGTTATCTCCCCCTGTTCTCTCGGAGGGTGGGAGGAGTGAGAGAGAGACTGCGTAGTCTGGTCCTGATCGGGGCTGAACTACGACAGTGTTACTTTCTTAAACAGTCTCCAAACCCATAGGTACAGCACAATAGTTAATATTAATAAAACCCCTAAGCTAATCAATAAGATCACAACGGGGCGCACCATAGTATTAAGGATCCCTGTTGCCTCTGTCCCAGCCCCACTCATGCCCTGAGTACATTTCCATTTTGTGCATAACCACAGTGGCCAAGTTTAAGCCCGACCGTTTAAAAGGTGGTCCCATGCTTCCTGTAAACCCAAGGGAGGCGTGAGACCACGGCCATTTGGTGTCCTTTTGATTACAAGTTGGTGGTAAGATGCAGGAAAATATTGTAAGCCCAACCACAATTCCAATTAAACAATTGGTCATTTTAGGATTTAGTTGGTCTAGTGGATTAGTACAGCTACTTCTGTAGATAATGTACTGCCTTTGGTGACCTGCTAAAATGGGTTTTATATTTCCTATAATAAAATGACAAATAAGATATAAACTGCACCGATGACAGATTTGGGCGAGATTAGTTACTGGCCGGTCCCGGTTTCTTTGTCCGGTATCGTTTGCTGTGGTGTCCCTCCGGTTCACTACTGCACTGTTCCCGCCCTTATCCGTTCGAACGAGTTTAAGTCTCAAGTCTTCATTGTTGTCTGGAGTTACTTTCCACAAGGTTGCAGAGGCTCTCTTGATCCGAGTATGGTGTATCCAGGAGTTCTGTCCCTTTACCTTAATTGCCGTGTAGGTGGTGAGGAGGACTTGAAAAGGTCCGGCCCACTGTGGTTCCAGAGTTTTTTCTGTAAGAGATTTAACATATACATAGTCCCCTGGTTGTATATCGTGAACAGGCCCATCCAGACCCCTACGACGTGTTCCCATTGCATGTTTTTCAATTCTTTTTAATTGTTTGTTTAGTGCCACCATATAGGAGGTCATTATTTCTTCACCAATTTGTGAAGACGTTCCCTTTTGTACCCCATAGGGTCGTCCATATAGAATTTCGAATGGACTAAGCCCTTCTCTTGCTCTTGGTCTGGTTCGTATTCGTATAAGAGCTAATGGTAAAGTTAGATTAGTTTCCTGACCCAACTTGACAATCTGTTGTTTGATTGGGTGATTCATTTTCTCCACCTGGCCACTTGATTGTGGTCGGTAAGAGGTATGTAATTGCCACTCTATCCCTAGATGGTGGCTAATTGCTTGTACTATTCTGGACACAAAATGTGGTCCTCTATCCGAGGGCATTACTGCTGGGACTCCAAACCTAGGTACTATTTCCTGGAGCAGTATTTTGGTTACTTCCCAGGCTTTAGCAGTTCCGCACGGGAAAGCTTCTGGCCAGCCTGAAAAGGTATCCGTAAGTACTAATAAGTATCGATACCCCCCTTTTCTAGGGAGTTCTGAGAAATCAATCTGCCAACGTTGTCCCGGACCATTCCCCTTTCCGATTTTTTCAAGTTTCGGCCCTTTTACAACTTTAGGATTAGTCTGGAGACAAAGATCACATTGTTGAGTTACTTGTCTAGCGGTAGTGTCTAAGTTTCACGCTATTATGTTCCTGATGAGATCTTTATATAGGGCTTCTGCCCCCGCCTCCCCCCAGTGTCTTTTTCTATGTTCTTCTCGGACTACTGACCATATCATGTAGGAGGGAATTACTACCCTCCCGTGTGAGGGGTAGTAATTGGCCCACCCTTCCTCATTATATGACCCCTTTAGATCATTAATAAGTTTGCCGACTTCCTTTGTGTATTCTGGTTTACCTTCTAGAAATACCTGTCCATCAGGTATTAGCGCACCCTCTACCTTGATTGTTTCTCTAGCTGCTTGTTTTGCTTCCCTATCTGCCAGCTCATTTCCTCTTTCCAATTCTGTGCTCACTTTCTGGTGTGCTTTAATATGCATAATTGCCACCTTTTTGGGAAGCTGGACTGCATTCAGGATTTTCAAAATCCCTTCTGCGTGTTTGATGGTTTTTCCATGAGAATTTAACAGTCCTCTTGCCTTCCATATTGCTCCATGGGCATGTACCACCCCAAAGGCATATTTAGGGTCAGTCCAAATGTTTACAGTCCTTCCCTGGGCTCTCTCCAGGGCTCAGGTAAGGGCTATGATCTCGGCCTTTTGGGTTGAGACGTCGGCTGATAGTGGCCTGGACTCTATCACCTTTTCAAAAGTGGTAACAGCATATCCGGAATGTCGCCTTCCATTTAACATATAGCTGCTTCCATCGGTGAACCAATGTTCGGCTCCATCGACAGGGACATCTTTAAGATCCGTTCGACTAGAATACATGGTTTCAATTGTTTCCACGCAGTCATGACTCACCGGCTCCCCGATGTTCCCATCAAGGAATGAGGCCGGATTGATGATGTTTGTGGTCACGATTTCAACATCATCCTGTTCAACCATTATAGCTTGATATTTCAGGAACCTTTGTGGGGAAAGCCAATGCCCTCCTTTTGCTTCAAGGACCGCAGATACAGTCTGGGAAACTAGGACAGTCATTTTCTGGCCTAGAGTGAACTTTCAGGCTTCTTGAATGTTTAGAATGACAGCTGCTACTGCTCTCAGACAGCTGGGCCACTGTCGTAGTTCAGCCCCGATCGGGACCAGACTACACAGTCTCTCTCTCGCTCCCCCCACCCTCCGAGAGAATAGGAGGAGATGATATAAGAAAAACGGCTCGAGGTTTGAGATAAGGACGGGAAGAAATTTGTAAAGTTACCGTTACAGGCAAAACAGACTCGACTTGGGGAAAAACACTCATTTATTTCTAAAACTAGCAGGAGAATGAGACAGGGAACAAGATAACCTCCCCCCACCCCTCCCTCTTCCCGGGCTTAACATTATCTCTACTACCTTCCCCTCCCGAGCGGCATGGAGGGGGGGGTCGGGGGCGGTGGGGGGGGGAATGGGGGTCGCAGTCAGTTCATCACGCGTTGTTTTACGCCTCTGTGTCATCGTCGGGGGAAGAACTCCTTGCATTCCTCCTCTGCTCCAGCGTGGGGTCCCTCCCACGGGCCACAGTCCTTCGTGAAACTGCTCCGGCGTGGGTCATCTCTTCCACGGGGTGCAGTCCTGCGAGCGACGGAGGAACGTACGACAAAAGACTCAATATGAGTAATAAGCGTAGTTCGATTTATTAGTCCCGGGTGCACATATTTATATTGCTAAGATAAAATATGCCTACTAGTCATTGCGTGATTGGCTTAAGCTCTAATAGTTACATTTGCATATCCTTCCTACTTGCAGTTAGCTAATCTGGAAAGTCCCGTTAACCTGAAAGTCCCGTACTTTTCATGTTTTCACTTTCTCAGAGTTGTTTACGATCTTCTTCAAGGTTGCTTCGTTTACTTTCTCACAGGAAGCTTCATTACTTTCTCACAGGCGGCCTCATTATTTTCTCACAGGTGGCTTCAGTACTTTCTTACAGGCGGCTTCATTACTTTCTCACAAGCGGCTTCAGTGATGTCCTTGAGGCCTGCTGCTCACAAACATAACAATTCCATTCGGTCTGGATTGTTCACTAAGTGTCCCTGATACTCCAGGTATCCAACAAATCCCCCTTTTTGTTTTGAACAATCCAGACCCACTTATGCGCTAATAACAAAAAATCAATGGCTGCTAGATTCTGCAAAAATATCATGACGCATACTATCCATGTCTTCTAATAATCCTGATAACATGCTAGAGGTTAAATTCATTTGCTTTTGTGCCCAACAAGCTAATTTATTTAAGTTAGCTAAAGCTTTTGCAGTTGCTGCCCAAGGAACAAATAAAGATAATGCTATCCGCTCAGCTGTACCCAACAGGGTTAAATTGCCGTCACAATGGGGAGTCAATACTTTTAGCGATCTTCTTGCTCGAGTGTGATTCCGTAATGTTCTCATAGGTGGAGCAAACATTATCAATTTTCCAAAATAACATGGTCCTCCTATGGCTCTTTTTGGTACTCCTGACCTTATTTTACTACAATATCAACTAGGTTCATGTAGGCCTCTACTGAATCTCCCTTTTCTTCTTTTTTTTTTTTTTTTTTTTTTTTATGAGCCAGATTGTCTGTATTGAGTTGTTAATCATTTTTTGCAAGCATGGTATGTTATGCCTAGTATGATGCCTAGTATCATAATTCCGATTTTAACCAAGGACAGCAACCACCCAGTTATGCCACACACAAGCTTAGTTAATAAAATTACTGATCACATGTTTATGCATATTCATGATTACAAAGCAAAGCTAAGTTTCAGTACCTTCTAGTAATTTTCTACTATAACATTTTTCTACTATTATGGATATAACAACTCCAGTAACTTTCTTATCTACAAGAGCAATGACTAGTTTTCTGCAGGCCTCTGTTGAAACAAGCCATAAATTCTGCTAACAATGTTTTGTATCTTAAAGCTTCCCTTCTCATTCCATGGCTTTCTTCCTGAGAGCATGATTGCATTCCTCCCCCAAGGTCGGTGTGCTTTCACTGATACCATACTGGCTCAGCGAAATACCACATCTCCCCCTTCTTTGTTTAGGAGAAGAGGCTTGTTTCAACGCTTTATCTATTAAAGTTTGCACACATTTTAAGACACAGAATTATAGATCAAAATACATATATAAAAGGAATGAATAAGCATCCTACAGCTATTAGTAACAAGCTTTTATCAAGTCACCAAAAGATGTCTGAATATATCAAAACCATCACTTTGTTGCTGGTTTTGTACTCCTTTTTGCAAGTTTTGAATACTTTTGTGAATAGATTCCGAATGATCAGACAGATTCATGCAGCAAAGCCCATCAAAATCCTGACAACCATGATTTTGTGCTAATAATAAAAAAAATCTATTGCTGATCTATTCTGTTACTAACCCAACTATGCCAAAGACACCGCTGAGCAAGAGGATGTTTATCAGCCGGGTCAGAGCAGAGAAGGGAGGCAGGCGCAGCACCTTCAGGGCGTCCCCTGTTGTAAATAAAGTGTGCTCTGGGTCTGTCCTCTCCCCTTCGCTCCGAGCCACCTCTGTTTATACCCTCAGCAGATTCAGTGAAAGAGTCCTGACTAGGTGTTGCTGCATGCGTGGCCAGCGCATACAACAAGGCCTGACTAGACGTTGCTGCATGCGTGGCCAGCGCATGCAACAAGGCCCGTCAAATATGTGCTCTGCGGGCTAACAGCGGTTCTGTTTTGTAAAGTAGCATAGTATATAGAATCTACATCAGTTAACAGCGTTGATAGTGCCGATACAGTTGTATTTATTTGCTTAGCAAGCCAACAGTCCAATTTATTTAGCATAGTTAATGCCTAGGCACTTGCCACACCAGGTGTAAAGACTGAAGCAGCAATAATTTTACTTAGTTTCCAAAACTCTGTATTATCTTGGCAACCAGATTCAATGCTATGTATGCTTCGTTTAGGTCTTTTATGCTGTCTGGATTTTGATATGTGCTCGCATGATTACGTCATGCTGTGTCGTTGCAATGTATAGATCTTAAAGCATTTACAATCATTACCCCTCTAGAAACATTAGCTCTTGAATAGTTAAAAAGAAATAGAAGTCCATCTTTACTGATCCCAAAAAGTTCCATCTTTGTAGTTTTAGCACTCAGCACTTGTGGTTGCTGCTGTTTTACACAGAGTTGCCGTCCTACCGGTATCTGGCAGGTCAACCAAACATGTTCTGAAATACCCGCAGATGATACAGACAGGGATCCACTTGTTTACTGCTCCTGTAAAGACATAAGCGTATCCCTTCCCCCATGTTATAAGAGGGAACGGTCCTTCCACTTATACAAAGCTCGACTCAGACAGGAGTATCTGTTAACCATGTCAGGGGCGGGGGGGTGGGGGCGCCTGGCGGCGGCTGTGGCCCAGACATATAAGAGGAAAGAAAACTAAAACCTGAGGTTTAAGACAAGAATAGGGAGGATCCTTAAAGCCACCGCTACAGGCAAAACAGACCATCACTAAAACCAAAGCAGGATAAGGAAAAAGGGAACAAGACAACCTCCCCCCACCCCTCCCTCTTCCCAGGCTTAACACCATCTCCACCTCCCTCCCCTGCCCCCTTAGCGGGACAGGATGGGGGGCGGGGGGGGGAAAGAGGGAATGGGGGTTACAGACAGTTAATCACGCGCCGCTTTATTGATATCAACGGTTTAACGGCTGCACCTACAGCAGCAGCCATGACTGTAGCCTTTTCTTGTTCTAACATTCGCTCAGCAGCTTCCAGCAGTTGCCCTGTACTAGATCCTTTTGGCAGCACACTGAGGGCTCTCTTAGTTTTTTGGGTTTGTTTTTTGTTTTTTGTTTTTTTTTGATTAGCATTATTAAAGGCAAGCATATCTAAGAACTTTGCTTTCATGTCATCATCCAGATCAGGGTGAGCCATAATTGCAGTGTGCAACCGATCAATAAATTTCCCATATGGTTCTGTGGGACCTTGTCTTCTTGATGTAAAGGCAGGTCCAGACTTTTCATCGTGCACCCTAGCAAGCGCTCTATAAGCCAAATCTTGGCCCAGTTGTAACACTTTGGTAGCAAATTGCGCTTGCCAATCAGATCGTGTGTAGTGTCCCGCTCCCATCAGCATTTGAGTTTGCACCCCGAATAATGGATCACCCTGTTGTCGAGGCGTTGCAAGCTGCCCTATCACAAGCAGCCTGCCAGTACTGAAAGAACTGCAGCTGCTGCGACCTGGACAATCATTCTAATATCATAAGGAGCTAACAACTGTGATGAAAAAATATGCTGCAACACAGATTGAGCATATGATGATTTTAGCCCATACTGAGTAACTGCACTTTTAGCTTCCTTCAATATTTTCCAGTCTAATGCTTTCCACACACTTTTCCCAGTATTATCAGTCACAACTGGAAATGCCATAGGAAAAGGCTCTCCTTCTATCAAAGCATCTCGAATCACCTCTTTCCACTGCACTATCGGATTCAAAACCCCGGCCCCTCCCGCCGGCGTCCCTTGCAAAGGTGCAAAAAGACTGATCTCACCCGATGCTCCGTTCGGAATGAATAGGTTGGATGCTGACAGGTCTCGATGTGGCACAGGCGAAGGAGTTGACAAGTTTCCCAGTGACACTTCTAGGCGAATCTCTAGGGCTTCCAGTCTTTTTAGCGTCTCTTCCAGCTGTGCGTCCTTGGAGCCAGATGAATGTTCATCCCCCTCCTCCTCACGCCGTGGTGGCAGGGAAGAAGGTGGTAACGGGGGATAAACCAGAGCTGTTGGTGCCGGCGAAAAGGCTCGTGACTCTGAGTCTGCACTGGCGCAGCGTGGCGGGGTGCCTGGCGGTGGTACGTCTGATGGTGGTGAAAAGCCTTTGGCAGTTTTTCCCTCTGGTGCACTGGTGCCCGCATATCTATAGTTATAGGGGCTGTGGCTGCAGTTCCTGGAGTCCTTGCTGGGGCTCGAACCCCCCCACCCTCAGCACGAGCCGGGGCGGCGGCAGGGCTCGTTAAACCCGAGAACAGCATGCTGGTAGTGGAGGTGGACCCGTCGGCTGGAGTTAAGGCCGCAAAAGCAGATGCAGCAACTGAACGCTCGGCTTTCATGCTTATCAATGTTTCGTTCATTAGCTTCCACACGGTGGAGATCCCTTACTTATTTCATCCCACAGCTTTTTTCCTATCTTTTCCTGTGTCGGGAGTTCAAAAGGATCATCAACTGTGGGGATTAATTCCCTTTTCTTTGCCCACTGCAGCAAAGCTTCTAGGACGGCCGAGTCATAACTCAGTCCTCTCATAGAGAGCATAATAATTCTAGGGCTACCTCCTTTTCCATTATTGCCGGCAGTTTCACAATTGGTGCTCCCTGATTAAGGCACCCCTTCTACTCCCTGATTAAGTACTCACTATTGGTGCTCCCTGATTAAGGCACCCCTTTTTTGCAGCTTGTCCTGTAGCCCCACATTAACCCCCAGTTGCACCCATTAACCCCCAGTTGACCCCCATTGACCCCTGTTAACCCCCATTAACCCCCAGTTGACCCCCATTAACCCCCAGTGACCCCCAGTAACACCTGGTTGCCCCCATTAACACCCAGTTGACCCCCATTAACCCCCAGTTGACCCCCCGTTGACCCCATTAACCCCCCGTTGACCCCCATTAACCCCCGTTGACCCCATTAACCCCCAGTTGACCCCCATTAACCCCCAGTTGACCCCCATTAAACCCCAGTTGACCCCCCGTTGACCCCCATTAACCCCCAGTTGACCCCCATTAAACCCCAGTTGACCCCCCGTTGACCCCCATTAACCCCCAGTTGACCCCCATTAACCCCCAGTTGACCCCACTGACCCCCATTAACCCCCAGTTGACCCCCTGTTGACCCCCATTAACCCCCAGTTGCCCCCATTGACCCCCAGTTGCTTCCCATTAACCCCCAGTTGCCCCCATTAACCCCCAGTTGCCCCCCATAAGCCCCCCATTGACCCCCATTAACCCCCAGTTGACCCCCATTAACCCCCAGTTGACCCGTGACCCCCATTAACCCCCAGTTGCCCCCATTAACCCCCAGTTGACCCCCTGTTGACCCCCATTAACCCCCAGTTGCCCCCATTGACCCCCAGTTGCCCCCCATTGACCCCCAGTTTCCCCCATTAACCCCCAGTTGCCCCCCATAAGCCCCCCGTTGACCCCCATTAACCCCCAGTTGACCCCCATTAACCCCCCGTTGACCCCACTGACCCCCATTAACCCCCAGTTGCCCCCCACTAACCCCCAGTTGACCCCCATTAACCCCCAGTTGCCTCCATTAACCCCCAGTTGACCCCACTGACCCCCATTAACCCCCAGTTGCCCCCCACTAACCCCCAGTTGCCCCCATTAACCCCCAGTTGACCCTGTCGTCTCTCTGTTGACCCCCCCACCCCTCCCCCCCCCCCCAGTTGACCCCCCGCCCCCCCGTCCCCCCACCTCGACCGCCATCACATCGCAGCGTCACCCTACGCACCCCTCCCCCCCTCCAACCGCCATCGCTTCACCTCATTGGTCCCCTCGCCCGCCCTCCCCCCACCTCGACCCCCGATTGACCCCTTGCCCCTCCCCCCGTCGCCCCTCCCCCCCCCGCCCCCCGCCCCTCCCCCGCTGGTACCAGTACCCCTCCCTGGAGCAACTGGCCGAAATCGTCCCCTGCGTCCTCCGGCACCTCAAGTGAGTGGGCGGGGGGGCGCCCCACGGCGCTGTGGGGCGGGGAGGGGGGCCCCTGACCCGTAGCGGGACGGGACGGGGGGGGCGGGGTCAGCACCGGCCTGACCCCGCCCACCCCCCCAGCATCGCCAGCGTCGTGGGCATTGGGGTGGGCGCCGGCGCCTTCGTCCTGGCTAAATTTGGGGTGAGATGTGGGGCGGGGCGTCGGGCGGGGCGTGGGGCAGGGCGGGGGGCAGATTTGGGGGGAATGCAGGGCTGCGGGAATCTCGGGGGAGGTTCTGTGGGGCTGGGGGGGGTCGCTATGGGGCTGGGGGGGGTCGCTATGGGGCGGGGGGGTCGCTATGGGGCAGGGGGGCATGGCTGTGGGGCTGGGGGGTCGCTATGGGGCTGGGGGGTCGCTATGGGGCAGAGGGGCATGGCCGTGGGGCGCTATGGGGCTGGAGGAGGTTAGTGGGGTCTCTGGGCACTTGTGGGTCGCTGGGGGGTTGGGGGCTCGGCTATGGGGCTGGGGGGTCGCTATGGGGCTGGGGGGGTCGCTATGGGGCGGGGGGGCATGGCCGTGGGGCGCTATGGGGCTGGAGGAGGTTAGTGGGGTCTCTGGGCACTTGTGGGTCGCTGGGGGGTTGGGGGCTCGGCTGTGGGGCTGGGGGGTCACTATGGGGCAGGGGGGCGTCGCTATGGGGCTGGGGAGTCGCTATGGGGCTGGGGGGTCGCTATGGGGCTGGGGGGGCATGGCCGTGGGGCGCTATGGGGCTGGAGGAGGTTAGTGGGGTCTCTTGGTTGGGTACTTGTGGGTCGCTGGGGGCTCTCGGGGGGCGTGGCTGTGGGGCTGGGGGGTCGCTATGGGGCTGGGGGGTCGCTATGGGGTGGGAGGGCGTGGCCGTGGGGCGCTATGGGTCTGGCCCCGCCCCACAGCTGCTGCACCCCGAGGCGGTGGAGGGGCTGGTGCTGATCAACATCAACCCCCGCGCCAAGGGCTGGGTGGATTGGGTGGCGCACAAGGTGGGCGGGGCCGGCGGGTGGGGAGGGCCAATGGGGAGAGGGGTGGGGCAGAAGGGGGCGGGGTTTGGGGGGGGTTCCCTGCTGCTGGCCCCGCGGCGCTGTGGGTCGCTTGGGGTCGCGTGTGGCTCACTGTGGGTCCCTATGGGTCGCCGTGGGTCGCTGTGGGTGGCGGTGGGCGGCCGTGGGTCACTGTGGGTCCCTACGGTGTCTGTGGGTGGCTGTGGGTCGCTGCGGGTCCCTACGGTGTTGGTGGGCGGCTGTGGGTCGCTGTGGGTCCCTACGGTAGCTGTGGGTCGCTGTGGGTCGCTGCGGGTCCCTACGGTGTCTGTGGGTCGCTGTGGGTTGCTGTGGGTCCCTACGGTAGCTGTGGGTCGCTGTGGGTCGCTGTGGGTCCCTACGGTGTCTGTGGGTCGCCGTGGGTCGCTGCGGGTCCCTACGGTGTCTGTGGGTCGCCGTGGGTCGTGGTGGGTCCCTACGGTCGCTGTGGGTCGCTGTGGGTCCCTACGGTGTCTGTGGGTCGCTGTGGGTCCCTACGGTGTCTGTGGGTCGCCGTGGGTCGCTGTGGGCCGCTGTGGGTCCCTACGGTGTCTGTGGGTCGCTGTGGGTCGCTGTGGGTCACGGTGGGTCCCTACGGTGTCTGTGGGTCGCTGTGGGTCGCTGTGGTGTCTGTGGCTCGCTGTGGGTCGCTGTGGGTCACTGTGGGTCACTGTGGTGTCTGTGGGTCGCTGTGGGTCGCTGTGGGTCGCTGTGGGTCCCTACGGTGTCTGTGGGTCGCCGTGGGTCGCTGTGGGCCGCTGTGGGTCCCTACGGTGTCTGTGGGTCGCTGTGGGTCGCTGTGGGTCACGGTGGGTCCCTACGGTGTCTGTGGGTCGCTGTGGGTCGCTGTGGTGTCTGTGGGTCGCTGTGGGTCGCTGTGGGTCACTGTGGGTCACTGTGGTGTCTGTGGGTCGCTGTGGGTCCCTACGGTGTCTGTGGGTCGCTGTGGGTCGCTGTGGTGTCTGTGGGTCGCTGTGGGTCGCTGTGGGTCACTGTCGTGTCTGTGGGTCGCTGTGGGTCGCTGTGGGTCCCTACGGTGTCTGTGGGTCGCTGTGGGTCGCTGTGGGTCCCTACGGTGTCTGTGGGTCGCTGTGGGTCGCTGTGGGTCGCTGTGGGTCCCTACCGTGTCTGTGGGTGTCTGTGGGTCGCCGTGGGTCGCTGTGGGTCCCTACGGTGTCTGTGGGTCGCTGTGGGTCGCGGTGGCTCCCTACGGTGTCTGTGGGTGCCGGTGGAA